>NW_026944233.1:322631-562485 GCF_033297405.1 Parathielavia appendiculata | reverse complement strand
CGAGGACATACTGAACAATAACCGATTTTCCAGTTCGGTCAATTTGCGCGAGTTAGCTGGAATGTCGCTTCGTGAATGTTTACCGCGTCTTCGGCGACTGAGCTTCGCGTAGTCCACAGAATAGATCCTAGCTGCAGCTCTTAGGCTTAGTTTCGGATCGTTCTGAATTGCTTGAAGGGCTGCTTGCACTTGGGCTTTGTCTTTTTTTAGGGGCACGTTGCGTTGTGAAGGAAAGTAGATAAAAAGATGGAAGGTACGAAGGAGTGAGTTTGTGGGACGTTCGCTTATCATGTACGTTAACGTTACTGTAACTAGCTCACAAACCATTTCTAATTCCCACAAGCGATTTGATGCTATCTCGAAGGATAGTCCAACCAACTACATGAAAGAGGACCTTTCAGCCCAGGCCCGATGCCAGGAACCCAATTCACCTTTCAGTCCTCATCTACCGATAGTGAATCTGGTACGACCTGGCATTGTTGATGTTCATGCAACCGCCCGTGCCACTGGCAATGACCGGGCCGCCACATCCCTCCGGCTGCCGGAAGACGACGACTATTACGCCCCGAAAGTCAGCCCACCATGCCGACACTCTTTAGTTTCACTTACGGTGAGGCAAGGGAGAAAACCCAAGGTGAGGAATTCGGGCACTTACTGCTCTGCGCGTCGGGCGCATCCTGGGCCGAGATGGCGACAGACTGGGCATTGATGGGGACGCCACGGCACACGTGGTTGGGCGGGTCGACGACGGGGTAATACGTTCCCAGGTTCGCGTTCCGGCAGCCGGCGCCGAGGTAAAAGGTGAGCCGGTAGGCTTCGGACACGGAGGCCAGCCCGCTTGCCGTGGCGAGGGTGAGGAGCGAGAGCTTCATGGTGGATGGAGGAACGGATTGAGCTTGAGAGCGTAAGGTGGATTTGAATAACTGTGTGGCAAAGGTGGCTGGTGGAATGGAAAAACGAATAAGCCCGCAGTTGTCTATTTGTTGGCAAGGCGGGTTGCTCAAGGCTTTATGTACTCGCCTTAGCTAACTTGCTGTGTCACCCGCATTTGGTAGGACTCCGAGTCGTCCTCAAATCTGGATGGCTGGACACCAGCTTGCTACGACCTCCACAGGGAGCATCTTTCTCGGCTGCGTTCACCTGGCAGCTCTCCTGGTTTCAGCCCCCGAGTAGTAGTACTCCATATCCTTGCGCGGAGCAGCAGGGAGAGATGCGCATGCAACGGGCCATGTTCAGTCTGGAAGCGCTGAGGGCTGCTCCTCCCACAGCTGCACTAGCACGCGCCTTGCAGGCTGTCCTACTGCGTACACACAAACTTCAGGGATTCCTTCCTATAGTTCTCAGTTCCGGCCGGTCCGGCTCTGGCTCCAACCGTCTGCCTTGCCTTTCCGCGCTCTCTGTGCCTCAGAGACACGTCCACTGCATAGATTAATTGGGCAATGCCGTCACTTTGGAGTCTCACCGAGGCTATCCTCCAACGCGACGGCAGCCTACGGGTTTCCCAAGATGGAAGGATGCAAGAGTGTTATCCATGTCAACCGCGGCACGGTTCCGGCCTCTGGAACACCATGTCGATTGCCCTGACGCGTGCTCTTCCCCTGTCCTCGGAATGGCTG
Organism: Parathielavia appendiculata; assembly: GCF_033297405.1. NCBI lineage: Eukaryota > Fungi > Ascomycota > Sordariomycetes > Sordariales > Chaetomiaceae > Parathielavia > Parathielavia appendiculata. Next base: position 560,869 of record NW_026944233.1, on the reverse strand, counting down.
GACGGCCGCTCTTCAACAAGTCAAGGTGACTATCGTTCGATATGTCTGCTCATGTTACATTCGCCGCCGCTTCTCTGCCTACGATGGTAATCACTGATACGTCGCCAGCGAGGCAGTGAGCCTGAACCCTAGGTCCTAGTCCTACCGGACGTGACTTTCAGATGTAGCTTGACTCTGTTGAATCCTACCCTCCCCTCTCGGCGCGATGGGATGGATCATCTTGGCGTGGTTGCCCTCGAAGCCTAATTTCGACCATGGATACCGTTACGTTGGGGGCCTTGGGGGCCGAGTTGGCCCAAGAGGTTTGGTGCCGTGGTTCAGTAAGATTATTATTATTAATCTTACACCGCAAAGGCTTATGCCTCGCTCAGCTAGAGCAAGCGGTCCCTCCTCGTTGCTTTACATGCAATGCATCCTCTCACGTGCTGCGCCTTCACAGCGTAAGCGCTGTGTAGGCGTTCCCTGTATACCCTCATATCCAACCGTCCGGAACTCATCCTTCCGGCTTGGTGACGACGGTGCTGTGGGTGGCCATCCCGGCCTTGTGCGTCACTCTAGCGCGCAGCGTGGGCTGTGCGCCGATGGCTTTGGCTCAGCGCTAGAGCCCTATGCGTCTCCCCCTCCTCCTCCTCCTGTTGGCCTCTCCTAGGTCCTCCGTCTCCCTGTCTGGCCCTGGTCGGCTGCCTCCTTGTAGCGACGTGGGCGCTGCGCGTCTGCGCGTTCCATTTGTGCCTCACGGCGGGCCTTCCATTCTTCGATAGTCGTCACATCCGCGTCTAGTTCCGTCCATTCCCTGTCCGGCGTCTGCTGGTCGTCCTCGCTGCTCCTGATATGTGCCTGCAGCCACTCCTTGGCCCACTCCTGCTTTTGGAGCATAGGTTCCGCCGCCAGGGTTCTCGTGTTCCTCCGGGTCCTGCGTCACCGCAGTTGGGATGTCACCGCTGCGCATGTGGTGCGCAGGAGCTCCGCCATCCCGGCCCTTTGTAGCCGCTGTTCGGTCCTCGCCACCCAGCTGTTGAGGTATAGGTCGGTAGGGGCCACCCAGGCCTCGCTTTCCAGATTGCGGACTGGAGTGGCCTTGTAGGCCCCGGTCACTACTCTCAGACAGCGCGTCTGTATCACTTGGAAGTTGCGTGCAAGCCCTCGCGGTGTCCCACCGAGTGCGGTTGGTGTGTGCCAGGCCGTCGCCCCGTATGACAGGACGCTCCTGCCCATCTTTGTGTATATCTCCCGAGCCTTTGAGATGCGCACGCCATGCGTCTTCGCAGTGAGTCTTGTGAGTGCGAGCATCTGGGTTGCCATTCTTGTTCCCACCTGCTCGCGGTGTGCCTTGAACGATAGTTTCCGGTCAAGCCAGACCCCAAGAAATCTAGCCGATTCCACGGGGGCCAGACCTGGTTGCTCGCCTCCTAATATGTTGACTACTTCGTTGCGTGGGCGCCGTGTTCGGGTGAAGTGGATGAGCTCGCTTTTTGCTGGGTCGAACTGCATGCTCTCTCCCTAGCCCACTCCTCGCAGATCTGGTAGGCGCTTTCCAGCGTCCGGCAGCATGACTGAGTATCCTGGCCAAATGCTAGCAGGTTGGTGTCGTCCGCGTATCCGACGGTTATAAGCCCTGTGTGCGCCTCAAGGGCGCGGTATAGGGGGACCATGAATAGGATGAACAGAACAGGAGATAGGGGTGACCCCTGTGGTGTCCCTTGCGTGAGCCTGATTTTCTCTGATCTCTTGCCGTCGAAGACTAGCTGGGCAGTCCTATCTTCGAAGTAGCTGCGTAGGAGCATTATAAGCTTCCTCTCGAAGCCCTGGTTGCGGAGTGTGTGCAGCAGCCAGGTCCAGTCGACCCGGTCGAAGGATCCTGTAAGGTCGAGTTACAATAGGGAAGCGCAGGCGCCGCTTCTCCATGCCGTGCGTACGGCATCTGTCACTACCCTAATCGCCACCTCCGTCGACCTCTTTTGGCGGAAGCCCATCTGCATATCGGGGAGTATGTGGTGCCTTTCCGCCGCTTGGACAAGGCGCTCGGTTAGCGCTGCCTCGATCACCTTGCCCACTGAGCTGAGCAGCGAGATAGGTCTGTATGCGTCAGCTTCCTTTTGCTGGTCGATTGTCTTTCCACGTTTGCGTAGGACGACTACCAGTGCTGCTCGGAAGCAGCGCGGGACGTGTTCCAGCGCGAAGCAGGCATTTATGATCTCCGCAAGCACCTTTGCTTTATCCTCGTGGCTGGTCACCACCTGGAGACCTCCCGGTGCCAACCGGAGCGCTGGTAACGCCGGCGGTTCCGGTCTAGCGTGGCTGCGAAGTCTCGCCCATTTCTCTATGTCCCACATCATCTTTGGCTTTCTCGACGCTGTAGCGTGGGATCTGCGCCAGAACTTCGTTTGCGCCCTCTTCGAGAGCCGGTCGAATTCCGCTAGGGCCAGCTGGTAGTGTGTCCTTGCGCTTGGGGTGCGGCTGGCTCTCCAGTCCCTACCTGCTCTTCTGGCCACTCTCATTGCCTCGTCTATCTCCCTGTTCCACCAGGGGGCGTGGGAGCCCACGTTGTGTTTGCGCCGCGGCGCCGCTGCTTTAGCGATGTCGGTGAGCTCTTTCATCAGTGTTCCCACCGCCTCCTCTAGCTCCTCAATGCAACCTATTTGTCCAGACTGAGTGAGGTACCGCGCCTCTGCCGCGCACCTATGGCGGTCGAGCAGCGCCCAGCTGTATCCCAGAGGTTGGCTCTCCTTTTTCCCATACCCGACCCCAGTCCAGACCGTTATCAGCTGCGGGATGTGGTCCGAGCCTGGGAGATCAAGCGCGCCCTCATACCGTATCGCGCTCCCGCGCGTCGCCCACGCATGGTCGATAGTCCCATCCCTCTGTCCTTGGCGGACCCGCGTTGGTTCCCCCCGCGGGGTGTAAAGGTCGAGGTCCCAATCCACCGCTAGGCGTAGCACCGCACCCACAGTGAAGGACGTCCTGTTGTGGATATCCCACATCGGGTGATGGGCATTGAAGTCCCCGGCCAGGACGTTGCGTCCACTTGGCTCCCTCTCTGCAAGTTCCTGCAGTGGCGAGCGCCAGTTCCGCTCATAGTTTGGCGAGTAAATCGACCATACTGTTATCGGTTCCCTGGTCCCCTCGTCGATAGTAACCGCCGCCCAGTCCTCGCCAGCCTCAGCGATCCATATTGCTCGTTCGATGCGCTTGCTCACGTAGAGCGCCGCCCTCCCTGAGTGGTATATCATCTCGTACCTTCCCCCTCTCCGGCAAGGGGGGGCCGGCTGTGGTAGGCTGTCGTTAATAGGTGGTTCCTGGAGAGCCACCAGGTCGAACTCCTCCCTTCCCTCCAGTGCCTGGTTAAGGCGCTGTCTGTTGCCATCAACGTTCCAATAGAGTATTCGGAGCGTCATAGTTGGTTTCTTGTTGCTCCCTCTGGCTCATCGGTCTCGACCATGATTACCTCCCGTACTATGTCAGTCGACTCTTGGGTAGCCGACACGCTCAGGCGCTGCGTCCAAGCTGAGAGGTCCGATCCGTTGGTCTGGCCCGCCTTAGATAGGTCGGTCGGTCGCCCAGCCTTCGCTGGACGTTTCCTCGGTCATTCCTCCAATGTTTGGGCGGAGCTCCTCTGAGGAGTCATTGCCGCTGTGCCCGCAAATGTAATTCGGGTCATAGGAGGTGCTTGGAAGGCAAGCGGTCGATCTAGAAATCGTTCTCGGGCGCGTTGTCGTTGCTCCTTTGCTACCCTGCATCCTGCATCGAACGCTGGGTGGGCTCCTCCGCAGTTAAGGCATCTTGGTTTGTTGATGGCTGGGTCCCGCCGGGCCGGGCATTGGGCTTCACGCTCCCTTGCTGTCCCGTCTTGCGTGTGCGCTCCGCACCCGCAGATCAAGCATCGCGCCTCCTTTTCCTTGCAGAAAGCTGCCTTGTGCCTTAGAGTCCCTAGATTGTTCTCCCTACGAACTAGCTAACTAGCTGCACAGACCTGCCTCGTAGGGCAACCTAGTCAGAGAGGTAAGGCCAGACCTCCCTACCGGACCTCTCGGCCACGGAACCCTAAGGTTTGCACCTTAAGCCCTCCGCAAGAGGCACAACCTTACAGAGCCTCGTAGGCGACACCACAGCAGCCTGCGCAGGGCTGGGGCCCGGGTGCGAGCCGGGTACTTGGCATCTGCAAAGCCCCCTCTTTCTTGGAGAACCGACACGCACGTCCGTCCTCTCCGGCCAGCTACACTGCTCCTCGGAGCTACAGCTTCCTTGCGGCGGCGACACCACACATTTGTTCCACAGCCGAGGCACCCATACCCAGTGCAATCCATCCGTGGCTTCATCCCATACTGTAACCTGTGCCCGGAAACAAGGGGACGTGGCCCAGCCACGCGTACAGTCCAACAGGTCCCCCGCCAAGGCAACAGCTGTTTCGCTCCTGTGGCCCGGGTGCGAGCCGGGACCGCAACTCTACTGCCCTCCCCTCGGTCCAGCATAGCCGCCACGGCCCACCTTCCGTCGGGCGCAACCCCGGCCTTCAGCTTCCCGTTGTACTGCGAGGGTCTCCCCACGAGGCCGAAGCCGCAGTGCCGACCGTGTCTTGCAGCAGGCCGTCGAAAAAGCTGCCACGCCAGCGCAGCTCCCTCCATTGCACTGCCACTAACCTGCCCTGGTCCACTATTGTAGTTCCTCCTTTGGTAGTGTGCTGTTTGTCAAGAGGGCGAAGCGCCTCGCAGGAAGGCCAGCCGCCCGTGTGCCTCCCCTTAACGAACCCGTCACCTTCCTTCTCCTCGGTCGATTAACAACTCTTGCAATCGGAGTCGTACAACGGCTTTCGCTCCAGTCCTCGTAGCGTCGTCTCACCGGTCGGTTTTGCCGCCAAGACTCTTGACTTCGCTCTCCCAGAACTGGGCAGGGCCGGGGGTGCCCTGTCTCTTCTTCAGATCGTCGAAAGAGTTGGGTGGTTTTCGTACCCAGTATCGCCCTGATCTTGCAAAGTTTGTTGCAGCTTGTTCTTGTCGTCGGTGTCGGTAAGTCGCGGTTGTCGGGCGGGGTGGTGAGGGATTTCCGGGCGCTCAGAAACCTCACTTCTGATCCTCGAAATCGACGTCTTCGGCCGCCAACAGGCCGCGCAGTAGCTGCACGGAGCTGAAACCCCTTGGAAATGAAAGACCAGGTCGCAAAGGACCTGTTTTCCAATTTTTGCGATGCCCGGCCGCCTGCGCGGGCGGCCCCCGATGTTTCTTCACCGGGAAGGGTGGATGAGCTAGATGTCTTTTATCCTGGTGGTGATGGTCGTGCCAAAATTCCATTGTGGGGTTAATTCCGTTGTTGGGTCCAGACGTCTATACGCGGACAACCATCACGAATTCATCGCAATGCTGAATTTGGTGCCCATCGAGAGCCTAATCCAGGCGAGGGCACAGAAGGTCTTGACGCCCAAGGCACTGGAAGCGCTGGTTGGTGTTGGAAGACCAACAGCCACGATTCCACGGTGATCACACAGATGATGGGAGCTTACAACAGTGGGTTTGAGATGCTCAGAGCAGCCCAGAAGTCATCAATTGAAGGTTGTTCTTCTCTCACGTCCCCAGCGAAGGGGGAATCGCCCTGACCTCGTTGCTCAGCTCCCTGGTTACCCCTCACATTGCCTGACGCTCAGTTGGGCAGCCATGCATCCAACAGCAGGGCACTTGCAGCTGAGCAAGACCAAGTTTCCAGTGCCACGACTTTCCAACAGTTGGCTTGGAAGACCTCGATTTCAGGGGGTGAGCGCCACGAAAACAGGCAGGACTGAGCCTCAAAGAGCCTCAGCCCTGAGGGGGTGTCTTGGAACGTGAACCCTGACCCAGGGGGTGCCAAGACGGACCCACATGTGGCTGGTGATAGACACCTTGGAGGCTGTCCGGAACATCGGACAGTTTGACAACAGAACACAGAACACAATCAACATCATGAACAACCAAATTGACATCCTCGTGACACTCTGCGACCACTGACCATTTTCCCTTCGTTTGCCCCGTAACGGTTCCGACAGGCTCCCTTCGATCGCGGGGACTGGAAAAATGTCGCCGCGTTCGATATCTCCTGCAGGGTTGTGTCTCTGTCTGTCTTTTGGTACGCCAAGTCTTATGATCCTGTTGGGACGTATTACCCCAACTGGGTAAAGGACGTATTTGGCTAAAGCGACGAGGTTCTGGCATATATCACAGGTAGCGGAGTAATGGCTTGATGTTGATATCAGGGGCAACGCCTAATTCCATGTCGCTCCCGGAACTGTTTCCACACTCTCATGTATGACATGACAAGCTCTGCAGTGTCCGTCTCAGTAATACCAAGTTACCTAAATTCGCATCATCCTTGAGTCGGCCCACTTCCTTTAGAACTTGACGGCGCAGAAATTTTCACAGTGACAGTGCGGAGACCAGAGGTGGGACCGGAGCGGTGGGAAAAAGAAGAGACCAAAGTGCGGCCCAACACCTGCCACTGCGAAAGCGGCGTATTTGCGTATGACACCCGACTGGCCGCTCTGGGTAAGTACCATGAACCCTGGGAGTCTGTTTGAACGACCACGAGCTCAAGCAGCCGAAACTATTGTCTCTATCTGCGAATCTTATGTGCGCTTGAGTGTAAGCACAAACCATGCCGCTTTCGTGACCATGGATGGACTGGCCCGCCAGCTTGGTACCACAGCCTCACAAAACGACACGCTTGATTGCTCTGGCAGCCGATGCTGCAGCGCGGTTCATGGGCTGCCACCTAAACCTGGGGTATAGGATCCAAAGCAAGGTGTCCGCTGCATTGAGGACTTGGACAGTGAAGTCGATCACGAGCATACCAAAGACTTTCTGGCTGACGTATTAGCTAAGGTTCCTTTAGAGTGATTGATATAGATGGAACATAGTCACTCCAAGGGCGTCACAGTGCCCCAGCTCACCGCCCGCTGCCGTTCCAGCAGCGGCATCCCACGACATACCCCCAAAGATGCAGGACCCTGGGTATGTACTCCCCGTAGAGATTACTGTACATGTCGTTCCATAGCCAGGTCCAAGCGACCAGCGGGCGCGGCCCCAGCTCGTCGGGCTCGCCGTCACCCTTGAAAAGCAGCGCCTCGCGCCGCTCTTGCTTTCGGTCTCTTTCCGATGGCCTCTGGATGCGCCTGCTCGACTGTAACGCTTGACTCCACTGTCTGGTCAGGCCAAAGTCGCTGAGGAAGTATGTCTTGCCTTTTAGGGTAGCCGCGAATTGGGCCTGGTTTTTGTCTTCGCGGTCCATCCGTCCGGGCCCCACGCCGCGTCCCCATCGCCACGCCCGTGCCGCCCACCCCGTGCGCAGCGACAATCTCGCGCCCGTCCGCCACCTCGCCCGTCGTAACAAGGCGGGATCGTCACCACCGCCCCCACCCCCCACCCCCCCCAAGACTTGAACGTCCCGCACTAGCGTGTCAGCAATCTCGGGAAGCAGCGTCACAAACCCCCAACCCCATTCCCCCCGTCCACCGCCCACCCGTGCCCGCGTACCCCACCAACACAACAAAACGCGATCTCTTCAACGCGCCTCTTCAACGCGCCATTTCTGACCGAGATGGAGCCCTCCGAAGACAATCCAGAGCTGCGACAAATCCGGCAGACTATAGACCGGATTGAGCAGCAGCAGCGGCTTCAACAGCAGCAACTTCAGCAACTTTTTCAGCGACAAGAGGAGCTTGAACGCACAATCCGACCTTCCACCCCTCCTGGGCGCGCCGGTGACTTGAATCGGGATCAACGCCGTGAGATACGCCTGCTACGAGAGATAGGATGGTACTTGAAGAGGATCAAGACCTATACTGGCGCTACAATGGGCCAGGTTCGATATGCGATATCTGCAGCACAAGCAACTCCTCGAAAACGATCTTGCCGGCCTGGTATGTCAACTGCGGCCCAAATTGACGAGCTCATTGAATTCATCACATCTTCAAAGGAAGGTCGACGGATGCCGTGGAAGCAGCTACCTGAGGCAATGGGCTGGATTGTCGCTCATTACGCTGTTCGTTACGCGCTCCGTCGTGCTGGTTTCAAAGAGATACGTCGCTCGTCGAAAACCACCAATTTCAGAGGCAACCGGGATCAAGCGGCTCGAGTGGTGTAAAGAGCGAGAGCACTGGACAGTTGAAGATTGGGCAATGATTCTTTGGAGTGACGAGAGCTGGATTGTAACGGTCCCAGGAGTATATTGCAACTAACTGGTGACGACTCTACGAGTTTGTCTCGAATGAAAAGAAAAGAAGAGAAAGAGTGAAAGATCATGCAAGACACTTGCCATCTTATACTTCGACATCCTTGGCCTGTGCGTCGACGTCGAACAAGATGGAAGTCCACCGAATCATGAGTTTTTCCTCTCGAGTCTTGGCCGAGAGTTTGCCGAGGCCTTTACGGGCCAAGCCCGTTACAAGCAAGAGCAATATCGTCAGGACCTGGAAGAAGACCAACGGCTTGGACTACTTTTTAAATGTGCTTCATCTCCAGACTTCAGCCCCATTGAAAAGGCATGGCAGGGGCCAAAAGAGTATGTAAAGAAGAGGCGTTGTTGGGAGGATAACTTGGTCAAGGAGCTTGCCGAGGAAGGCTGGGCCGCAGTCAAACAGGAAACTATCAACGGTTGGGTGGATGAGATCCCTCAAATCTTCAAGGAATGTTTAGAATTAGAAGGAGGGATGACAGGCAATTAGTTTGAACTGTTTGGGAGCTGTTTTGGTAGTCTTGTTCATGATGGAATTTTGGTGTGGTTGATTTTGGTGTGCCTTGTTTTTTGTTGCCATGGTGGCAGGTTCCCTTCGGCGGCGGAATGCGACAATTCTTCCGTCGGCGGCCGAAAGCCGCAGCAATCGGGCCGGCCGCTGAGCACAACCCACCGAAACGGTCGGCGACGACGGCTTCTCCTCGACCAAATCCTTCCCGTCAGGCATCAAACTGCTTCACAGTGCGGCACACGCCACTGTCGAGTATGAACACTTCCACTCCAAGTTACAGTAAGGAAGAGAAGGAGAAGAGAGAGGAAAGAAAAGAAAGGAAAAGAAGAAAAGATAGTCGCCTCACACCATCACGACTCCAGCACCGGCACCGTCTCATTCACCCACCGCCCCATTCCCAGCTCCAAGCGCCGCTCCCGCGGCTTCAACAACGTCCGACAAAGCCCATCGTACCCAGCCCAGTCACTATCGACACAAAGCGCAATCAACCGCCCCGCGACCTGGCACGGGCGGAACTGGTCCCCGCCCTCCTGGCCCAGGTACATAACATACCTACGCCCAGCGCCCGAGACATACACCACCGTCGACAAGCCGTTTTCCCACGACGTAACCCTGCCGGTCCCGCAATCAAACTCCCCACCAGACTGGTCAATCAGACAGTCCGGCGAGAGGATGGTCAGGCACTTTATGGAGCGCGAGCACATGAGCTCGCCGTTCTCGTAGACGGACAGCATGACCTCGGTGTCGATCGGGTGCATCTCAATGCGGATCAAAGCCAAGACGCAGGATACCCGCTCCGCCCGCGCGCAGAAGCCCTGCTGGCAATCGGTGTACACGGTGCAGCCGCCTGTCTCGTGACCGCCGCAGCCCCAGGGGATGTCTTGGCGTTTATTGAGGGCGAATGGGGCGAGTTCGAGGTCGAGGACGGAAGTGGTGTTGTCGGTGCTGATGCCGTTGTTGTCAGCTACCGCCGCTGCCGGGACAAGGTCGTCGAGAGTCGCGTCTTCTGGTATTAGTACGGGCTCTAATGGCACTGTTGGCTTTTGTTGTTGTTGTTGCTGCTGCTGCTGTGGTTGGTCGCGGCGCTGGAAGAAGCGGCCACCGACCGCTTGAGCCGCCGCCGGCGGAGTGGGTGTGGGCGTAGGCGGGGAAGGCGGCGGCGTCAAGCGCGCCTCGACAGTCCGCTGTTTCAGCGCACACAGCGTTACCTGAGTTGTCCGCAGGCAGGTGGGGAAATCGGGCGGGCACCGGGGCGTGCCGATGGTGGGCCAGGCTGGGCACGGCGCGTGCGTCGGGATGCAGATTCTGCCGGTAACGCACACGGATCGCCCGCCGCTGCCGTTGCAGACGGTCGTCGGCGTGTACGTCGCGCACCCGGGCCCGCTGTACGGCCCATCCTCGTCGAGCGGTGGTAGCGTTGGTGTCGCGCACGAGCTGGACGGGACGCACACGGATCGCCCGCCACTGCCGTTGCACACGGTCGTGGTTGTGTACGAGGCGCACGACGTACTGCTCGGCGTGGGCAGGGAGCGCGTCGGCGTTGCCGTTGTCCTCCTCGTCGGCTGGTGCGCCGGGTCCTCCGGGTCCCAGCGATCCGGCGGGAAACCCGTCGGCTGTGGCACACAGTAGTAGCCCCTGCAGAGTGTGCCGCAGCCGGGGGATCCCGGGACGCACGTCGGCGACGCCGGACCCGGTCTGAAGGTGATGGGGTCGCCGATGGCGCCTGGCCCGCGGCCGCCGCCGTTGCCCGGTCGCACGACGCACACGCCGGCACGCCTGGCAAGCCTCTGCGATGGTGTTCCCGGCTGCGAGCACCCGGCGCCGAAGGGCTCTAAGTCCTCGATCTTGCCACGTGGGCAGCTGGGGTGCGCGTCCGGATTGACCAGGCAGTTCTCGCCGCTGTGTGTGCCGGACCATATGAAGGGGACTTTGTCGAGATTCCGGTGGTCGGCGGGGAAGTTGTACTCCGCGTCCTCCTCGTCGTCGAAGAAGACCTGCGACTTGTCGAGACCTAGGGCGAGGTCCTCGTCCAGGATCACCCGTTGCATGTAGCGCAGCAGCTTCTTCACGTTGGCGGGCTTCTTAAGCTCCTCTCCCCACCCGTTGGCGATGTTGGGGAGACTGCGCCAGTAGGCCACCAGGCCTGCGACCAGGGGAGTTGCTGTTTATCGAGTTAGCTGCCATGACCTTTCACTCTGCTTGGAAACAAGGATGGGGAATGAAGAGGCAGAGGAAGAATGGATTCAGCTGAGACGACGAACCAAACGAATTGCCGAACCCTCCCCAAACGATGGCATCAGGGGTATCAGCCAGATACAGCTGGAATGCCGGGGCCATGACCAGCCAGTCGGCGTACGGACTGTGCGCGGCGAGCCGTCCCGTGGCGTCGACGCCGCCGACGACCACCATGCTCTCGATCGTTCTCCCGGCCCCGGATCCGGGGTCGGCAAAGAGGAGCGGGAGGCCGGTGAAGTCGTCGCCCAGCTCGACAGCTTTGTTGTGGGCGGTCGTGATGATGGTCACATCCAGGTCCTCGAGGGCTTTGAGAATCTCGTCTATTTAATTGCAAACCGTCAGCGTTGAGACCATGGTGGCTTTGGCAAGAAAAGGTGGATGAGGGAAAAAGGGGGTAGCACTTACATAACCTTCTCACAAAGATTGGCCTAATCACGGCGAAGTGGGTGGCGCGGGTGTTCACGTACGACCAGGATGCGATGACTTTGCCTCTCTGGCTGGGATCTGCGGCATATATCCTCTTGACCTCGTTATACACGCGGATCCAGCCCTCGATGTGGCGCTCATGGATCTGGTTATACCCGTCCGCGGGCGGGCTGCGGCGGTCCGTGACGACAATGACGTCGGCCCTCTTGGCCATGCCGAGTTGCCAGCCGGTAACCTTGCTGATGACGGGCGTGCCGTGGCTGACGCTGGGCGGGGCGTTGAACTGGTCTCCGCCCCAGTCGAACTCGGGCAGCCTGCGGATCGCCGGTCGCGAGAAGGGCTCGCCGTTGATGAAGAAATCATCGGAGAATTCTGGGTTCTGGTCCCAGAAGTCGTCCTCGAGCACGAAGATGGTCTGGCCCGCGCCAAACGACTCGTCGGCAGCGTAGTACATGTCGTGGCCCACGTCTCTGCTGTTCTCCCTGCCGGGCCTCCATTCGGCGTCCCATTTCTCGCCGGGCCCCACCTCGATCTGAGAAAGCTCCCAGAAAGGTGTGGATATCTCAAATACATCCCTGCGCTGTATGTTCGACCTCTTTGTAGAGCTGTCGTCCGAGTCGTTCGAGTCGTCATCGTCCGGCTCGGGCGGAGGGCCGTGCATATTATTGCTGTAGATTCCGTACGCGTCGGCGACCTCGAGTGTCATACCCTTGAGATCGGCGATGTGGCAGAGCTTCATGTTGGGTACGAAGAAGAGGACGACCCAGTCGCCGCCGCCATTGCCGTCCCAACTCTGTGCCTTGACCTCCTTGTAGTCGCCGTAGTTGGGGCGCCCGGGCATATCCGGGTCGTTGCTGGTGAGGTAGTTCTTGATTGTGGCGACGTCGTCGGCATCACCGGGATACCGGAGCCAGATCATGGCGTGGTCACGGCCATCCGGCGGGGCGGCCCTCTTTGCCACTTTTTTGTTCTTTTTCTTGGTTGCCGCCCGGATGGTGTTGTTGTTCTTCGGGTTGTTGCCGGTCATGACGGGGGAGGCAGGCTCAGCAGTGGCAGCAGCAACTATCACGGGCGGGGCGGTGCGCGCGGCGATGGGGCTGCATGACCTGCCGCGGGTGCTGGTGGTGTCGTAGTCGCCGTCGGTCAGCACGCAGCCCCGGATCGTGTCGCACGTCGTTGTCGCCGACGACGTGATTGTGCTAGTCGTTCCGTCCCTTACTGTCGTCGAGATGAAGGTCGACGTGCTGCAGATCTCGGCCTCCTGAGTCTCGCAGTTGGTGGGCTGGGCCGTCGGGAAAGTTGGCTTGCCGTCTCTGCCGATCCTGTTTACATGCGCACGCCAGTTAGCTTAGTATCAGGGGAAGGCAAGTGGTGGGGGGTGTATAAAGGCTAGGTGCGCGTGCTTCCCATCAAGGAAGCCGGTTTCCGTTTTGGTAACACAAGACAAAGGTGCGAGAAACGGGATGGTGGTTAGGTAGTAAATGAGATCAATGCCTACGTGATGCGCGGCCACGGTCCCGGCAGCGTTCCCCTGACTGTGACACCCGGCGGCCATCTGATGGGCGGCGGGCCGATGATGACGACGGGGCCAGGAAAGTTCCAACGCCAGCCTCGGATCTTGATATTGCCCCAGTCGATGCAGATCTGCGGACAGACAGTGAGTCAGCCTAAAGATTCAAAAAAGAAACAAGAAGGCTGGAAATGATGGCTCACGAAGAAGAACCACAGCCGGCACGACGACGTCTCATCATCGTCGTCTTCCTCTCCATCTTCCTCCTCCCACACGAGCTCATAGCCCGGCGGGAACTCGGTCACGGTCGGGGTGGGCTCCGACACGCCGGTCCAGCGCGTGCAGCCGAGCGTGAAGTCGACCGTGGTGGGCTCGTCGATCTCAATCGTCGTCGTGGCAGGGCAGTCCCAGCGCAGCGTCGTGCCGCCCTGGGCCTCGTCACAGCCGTTCAGCGTGATCACGGCGTCGTGCTCGGGCACATAGTGCGTGTTGGGCGGGCACGTGAAGAAGACGCCGGGCGAGGTGTAGGTCGAGTCCGGGAATGTCACGGTGTAGGGGGGCCGGGTCCCGCCACCAGAGGTAGTTCTGCTGCGCGAGGTTGCCGTCGACCCATTACCGCCATCGCGGCCCCCCGGCCAGGTCATGATCTGCGGCCACGGCGGGAGCGTGACATTGCGCGTCGTCACCACGCCGTTGGGTTTGGTGACGGGTATGCCGACATTCGGGAACGTCACGCTCGGAGTGACCCAGAATGGAGCGCCCGGGGTCTCGCCGCGCGTAACGTTGTGGTTGGACACGGGCAGCACGTCGGTCACGACGGTGCCGATGGTGATGGTGACGACGGTCGTCGTCACGATGAAGGTGCCGCCCTGCGATGCGCCGACCTCGAGTTCGGTGGTGTAGGGTGGCACCGCGATGGTCGTCGGGCTGCGCAGCGATGTGTGCGGCATGACGAAGACGCACGGCGGCGACGCACACTGCGCTGTGTGCCCCGTGTACACCTCAGGTCCGATGTATACTACCTCGCCGCTGGGCTCGCCGTCCTCGGGGAACCACAGGCTGATCTCGCTGGTGTAGCCCTGCTGGTTGCCGTCGGAGAGCTGGATGCTGCTCTCTTCGGTGTTACCCGTGCCAATCTCCTCGACGCCCTTGGAGAAGATGTTGAAGATGGACACGTCCTTGGACCCGCGTACCTCCATGATCCGCTGCTGGCAGTTCTCAGTCTTGAGGCACGCCTGCCCGTAGTTGTTGAACCACGAGTACAGCCCCGCACTGTGCAGCATGATACCCTCTGAGTCAATGATGCGCAAGCCCCACGCCATCTCGCACGTCTCCTTGGTGCAGTCGGCCCAGTCCGGGTCGCCGGGGAACACGCCCAGCGCCGCCTCCATGGGCGACGGCGAGACGGGCTTGGGCTGGAAGTAGGGGGACTCAGTCTGGATGTGGCCCAGGTAGACGTTCTTGGCCCCAAGCATCTCGTACTGGTAGAAGATAACGTGCTCGCTGCCAGACCCATAAATCCACACCGGGCCCTGCGACTCGATCAGCACGCCGCGCGCGCCAAACAGCGAGATCTGCGACTTGGATGAGTCCAGCTCCCAGTACAGCGACATGTCGTTATCGTGGTCGGCGACCCAGGCCCAGAAGTTCTCAAAGTAGCCGCTCGCCTGCTTGGTGACGTGCAGCAGCATAGAGACGCAGATGCACACGTCGTTTTCGCTGAACTTGGGGCACGTCGCGATGTCCAGGTCGGTCCCGATGCCGCCGCCAACACGGATGTGCGAGTCCCACAGCGCCGCGGCGCCCTGGGAGCTTTCGTGCACGTTCCACTCCATCATGATGGCGCCCGCCGTCGGGCCTTTGACGGTGAACAGCATGTCGACGATCTCCATGGTGCCCACGTCGCCCTCCTCGCCGACGCGCACCACGACCTTGGGGTTGGCCATGTCGCCGAAGTAGCTGCCCGTGGCCTGGATCTGCGACCAGCCGGTCCCCTGGATCCGGGATCCGGTCGGGAACGTCACGGTGCCCTGCACCGAGTAGATGCCCGCGGGGAAGTAGGCGACCTTGCCGGCCGCGACGGCCTGCTGCAGGAACGCGTTGATGGCGGCCGTATTGTCTCCCGTGGCATCGTTGCGGCAGCCGTTTTCCGTGGCGATGAGAAACGCTGACGCCGGCAGGTCCTCGTACTGCGGTCGCAGGCGCGTAAAGAGCTTGCCCTCCCCGTCGAGCAGTGGCTCGGGCTTCGTGGGCCGGTTCTCGACGTGGCCCGTCACGCGCTCCCCCTGGCCACCGATGTAGCGGCGACCGTGGGCCCACAGGCCAACGGTGGTGGTACCGCCAGGAAGAAGTGTCTCGCCGCCCTCGACGATCACAATGGCGCCGACATTGTTGAAGGCCGTGTTGTCGATGACAACATTGGGCGGCGCGGTGGCGTGGTTGTTGGTCAGCACGCCGATGGGCACATTGCTCACGGTCGAGTCGATGATGGACACGGAGCCGATGCCCTGGCCGTCGATGCCGCCGCGACCGCTAATGTTGAAGGCGATACTGCCGCCCTCAATGTCGATCTTGTGCCTTATTTTGTCCAACAACATCAGTCAGAAATTCCCTAACCGGCCAAGTCCTGATTCCACGTACCAGTTGAAGCCCCAGTCCCACACCATCTGGATCGCCGTGATACAGTTCCGGAACTTAAGCGACGTGGCCGTGTACTGCTGCGAACCGACGCGCCAGCCGATGGCGCCGCCCTCAAACACCAGGTCCGACACGAAGCCGCCGGAACCGTTCTCGGTGAAGATACCAACGTGGGTGGGCGGCGCGCCAGAGGGGCCTGCCGTGGGCATGCGGAACCGCAGGTTCTGCAGACTGCAGGCCTGGCTGACCTGCCAGTGAATCCCCGTGGGCACCAGCTTCTGCCCGTGCTCGTCCGTGGCCGCGGGCATCTCCCTAAGGTCAAAGATAAAGTTGCGGATTTGGCGGAAGAACTGGGCCAACAACGTCAGTTTGTTTGGGGCTTTTTGGGAGCAAATGCGCAGTCTAGGGGAGGATGGCGCCCGAGACAGCTAAAGGGGTACAAACAAAGAAATTTGTTGTACCTGGTTCTGGTTGATGTACCAGTTGACGCCAGTGCCGTCGGGCTGCGCGCGGTTGGGCACGTAGGGGTCGACGTCGATGAGCGCAATGCCCGTGAACTCGTCGCAGCCCTTGATGATAGGCCTGTCGTGCGGGTCGCCGACGAACTGCGTCAGGTAGTATTGGATGATGGGCGTGCAGACCTTGTACGTCCCGGGTGGGAAGTAGATGAGCGCGCCAAGGACAAACGTGTTTCCGCACTCCTCGCCGCACCGGTTGCCGTCGACGATGGCGGCATTGATGGCCTCTTCGGTGTTGGTGGCGCCCGTGTTGTCGGCGCCGTAGTCCAGCACGTTTCGATAAAAGACATAGCCATCTCCGGCATGGGGAGCCTTGCCTAGCGGCCCTAACGTGGGGAGCCAGAAGCTGCCCCCCTGGCGGCCTTTTAGCGTGCTGCGGTTGGTGTGTGTTACAGTGGAGTTTGGAACGAGACCAGCCGCCTTCCTCTCGGCAAGCTTCCTCATGTAGTTCTCGAAGCTGCCGGACTCGCGCCAGACGGGGCCATTGTATTGTCCTGCATCGCACGTCAGCCTCGCCGTCATATGCAAACGAACGAAGGAGAACTCGGAGAAGAAGAGACAAACAACTGGATAAAACTCATACCTTTGTTGGGAGCAACGCCTCGCTTGTTGCCCGTATTGTCCACCATGTACTCGGGTGTCTCAGGGGGTGCGTGCTGGAACTCCGGCGGGAAGGACGCGACACGCGCCGGGCCCTCAAGCGCTTCCCATTGATTGTCGACTTGGGCGAGGGAAATGGTGGTACTACCGAGTAGCACCACCAGGGAGACCATCAGTCTCCTGAGGGACGCCATCATCGTGGTGTTCTGGCTGGGCCTTGATAAGGTACCCGCAGAGACCACGAGGGCAGAACGAATGTTGGAAAAGAAGAGCGAGCAACTGAAGTGGCTCTGGTGAGGCATTGAGGTCAGAGCACCAACGACAACAGAACGTACCTACTTCTGCATATTAATATATGCCACGGAACACTGCCGCACTTCGTCCCTCTGTGAGTCTGTTCCCCTGACCCCCAAGGTGTGGAAGTGTGTTATCCCCAGCATGGGTCGGTCATCTCTCTTCCTCGTACTATTTGCTGGACAGGGCAGTACGGAGTAGGCGAAAGATGCTCTGCTTGTGACCACGCCAGGTACCTTGCAGACGCCAAGTGTTGGCCGTCGGGAACACCAACTGCTACGTAGAAACATCACCAGGACCGCTTGTGCGGACGAATCTCGGCCGAGTACCTAGTTCTATAAGCCCGAAGGTAACTCTATAGCCCGCCCCAGTATGTCAGCCTGGCCCCCAGGTGTCAGCGAAGGAATCAATACACGCGGCACGGCGTCAGCGTACCAATGTGACGAATTGTCTTTGTCACGCATAGCCCCGGCCACCCATCGGCAACATGGGACTTGGTAGGGTGTAGAGAGTCGGTGTTGACGTGAGACGGTGAGGACTACCTTATATCTTGGGCGGCACAGCGACTTGAGTGGTACGTGCGGTGCCATTCTGGCTCCCGCTGAGCCTTCCTTGGACAGCATTGAGCCTATTTCGCCGGGAAACTGTCGCTCGATCAGGCAGGTGCACGGTCAGCCTTGCAGCGCAGCTCCGAGTCGCCTTGCAGGCAGGAACACTCGGGCTTTGCAACTCGGGCTTTGCAGGAAAATATTGATGCAGCAGCTTCCTTCTTTCTTGGCTATGCATATGCTCGGTCGCCGGCCCGGTGCCTGGACTCCAAAATTTTGCTTTGTGAAGTTCTCTTCCCATGCGTGATGATGTTACATCTCGAGCTCATTGCATCTGCCATGTGACTCCAGGCCGCCGGTGGCCCTCGTCCGTTCGGTCCCGACTCTGCCGGAGCTCGCTTGCACCGATAAGAAGGGGATGGCGCGGAAGTCTATAAAAGCACGGTGGTGAACTCGCTCGAATTCACATACCGCTTCCACAGACTTTCGCCCTCAACCGCTTCAGTCCTCTCTTGCGCTAATCCAGTCGCCACTTGTCGTACTCCCCGAAGCTTGGACGACAAGCAACATCACCTCAGAATGCGGCCCTCTCAGGTGCTCGGCGCTTTCGCCATGGCCGGCGGTGTCTCTGGTGCCGCTGTGAACAAAAGGACTTGTAAGCGACCTCGTGCATGACGCGAATAGCAGCAGCCGAGCTGACCGTGGCCCTTGCCCACTCTGCACAGGCTTCTTCCCCGAGCCGGAGCGCCGCATCTGCTACTCGGAGCCGGGCGGCACGCCGCAGAATCTCGACCTGCGCGAGGTCAACTTCGTTGCCCAGTACTTACGCGCGTACGAGCAGCAGCAGCTCTCGCAGGGCGGGTCGCCGTTCTGGAAGATGCCGCTCCCCGAGGCCGACAACTGCGGCGAGTGGCAGGTGACGAGCAAGGGGCGCACCTGGGTCATGGCCAAGCTCGTCGGCGATGAGCAGGCCGGCGTGCTGTTCTCCGACATCGCCAACACCATCGACGGCCTCAACCTGGCCGACCCGTCCAAGGCGCTGCTCAACTGCAGCACCGCCGGCGGGCAGATGGCCACCATCGTCGACGACACCAACCCCTACTACCAGACCCAGCTGTTCGACGGCTTTACCAACAAGGGCATCATCATCAAGCTCGTCAAAAGCCCCTCGTGAAGTGCATCCGGTCTGTGATCAAAATCTGGGCAGGGCTGTCGGGTTGGTGGGAGCAAGAACTTGAATGACTGCTATGAACATGCCTTTCGCCACCTCGGCCGGCGTCCTGTAGCCATCTCGTTGTGTTAGTACGGATAGTCAATAATACATCGTACTGCTGATGGCATTCTAACCTGACGGTACCAAACTGGTGGGGAATATCTTGTCGGAACGAAGCCGCCTTGATGGCTGCATTCAACGGACCTCGGTAGTTGATTGGTGCCAGCACCGCAACCCCTCTTCCTTACCTACGATACTTAGTCCTCTCCCATGCCGATCAACAGCATGGTCAATCAAGCACTTTACCACCTTTCAATCCAATCCATTGCTTTGATTCAGAATAACTTCTTCCAGCGCATATCTCAGCGGTCATCGCCCTGCAGGTTCCAACATATCTCACCTCATCACCCCTCACCCACCCCGCGTAGCGTTTGCCCTGCGACTCGGCCTTGTCGGCTTCGGCTGCGCCAACCGTGCCTTGTCGTAGAATTCCTGCAACTCCTCGTCAGACGGAGGCGCAGTCGTGAGCCATCCCGTCTCGTACACGGGCATGCGCGTCTTGAGCAGTTCGACGCGGCGCCGATCGTAGAACACGAACCCCAGCCAACGCCACCTGTCCATATTTACCCGCACCCAGATGCGCTGACGAGCCGTGCTTGTGCCCTCCTCCTCCTGCCCCTCCTCCCCTGGCACCACCTCTCGGCGCACTTGGTCGCCCCAGCGCTGGCAGTCCAGCCCGCCGTGCCCGTCGACCCACGCAAATGGCGGCGCCGCATCATCGTTGCCGTCCCCCTCATACACCAGTTGCGGCAGTGCGTCCTCGTGCCGGTACAGCTCGTCGCGGAGCGGGCGAAACTCGCGGGCCACGGAGTAAGACCCCGCGCTGTGGGCCGGCAGCGGGCCCGCGCGGAGGAACCGGAAGCGCGCCGTAAGAACCATGCCGGCCGGTGGTATGGCGCGAAACCTCCGAGGGCCGAGGTTGTTAGACGTGCTGTTGCTGTACGCTCGCTCGGCCTCAACCAGCGCGCTGTGCAACCCGCACAGGTCGTCGAATGCCGCGTCCCTCTTGCGGTCCCACTGTTGAGACGCCCGCTGGTCCAGGCTGGGCAGGCCCCTGAGTGGGGGGAAAGCGCGCCAGACCAACTCGCTCAGGAACGAATGCGCCTCGGCCAGCTGTTCTATCTCCCACGGTTTGAAGAGGCGGAGAAACCGGTGCATCATGGCCGTCTCGCGCGGGAGGTGCTCGCCGGCCTCGACGCGCAGCAGGCGGTCGCCGTACTCGATACGCGCCAGGACCTGGTGGCGCAGCAGGGCGCGGGCCAGCCGGCGGCGCTCGACGGGCGTCAGCGGGCCGCCGGCGTCCGGGTGGATCTTGCGCAGCTCCGGCAGCCTGGATTCGGCAAACTCGTCGACGAGGAATTGCACGCTGCGGTTGAGCCGGGAGAGTTGGATGACAGCAGCGGTGGGCAGGGCGATCGCCGAGGATAGCGCGCCATCGGCGCCGTGGGGGAGCGCCTCGTATCGGCGGATGACGCGCTCACACTCGTCCAGATAGGTCGGGCCCCGGTAGTTGAGCCTGGTGGGCGTCAGTAGCAAAGCGGCGGCAGCGTCGCGCAGCGCGGCGCCCAGGTCGTTAGTCACGATGCTGAGCAGCACCTCCCGCTTTGCCGACACGAAGATCTGGTAGAGCCTGGGTGAGGCGCTGATGAGCGAGCGGAGGTCCGCCGTGGAATGCGCAGCCGACAAGATTGCCACGAGCACCTCGGTAGGCAAAGACTCGAGAGTCAAGCTCCGGTTCGGGTCCTGCATCTGCTCCTGCTCCTGCTCCAGATGCCCGCACGTGTCGAGGCCCACCCGATCCATCGTACAAAAGTCAGATTGAAACGCGCTTAATGCGCACGGCAGCACGCCAGATTGCCGTTATTCATGTGAGAAAGGCAACACTCTCAATTCCGCTTAACTCAAGAAGAAGCTAAAGGCAAAGAGAGAGAGTATGGGTGTTTTGGGGGGGGGAAGCTTGCAAATTGATGGGCAAACCGCCGTCAATGATCAATCTGCACAGCTGACGTTGATGACTCAGCAGTTCGACCCAAACCCTTTTCCGATATTTTCCAGACGATATCCCGTTCGCGTTCCCAATTCATGGCCGCCTCCGTAACAACCACAAGCGGCGCCGGCGATGGAGGCCAGAATGCATCGCCAGTCCTACTTCGCTTTACACCCATCAAGTCCTCCAAAAACGCGTCCTAGCGTCGTGTTGGCACCCGGTGGGTTGCCCCACTGTTCCACGTGTGCCAAGCCAGCGTTCCTTACAAATCAAACTTCAAATCAAATTCAAATCAAATCAAATCAATCAAATTAAGGTAACTTAGTCATATTGTAAAGTTGCCATTTCGGGTTAATGCCGGGCGTCAATACATTGTATTGTACTGTATGTATTGTATGAAAAACCACTATTGATCATCACCATCTTTCTATTGTCTCTGCATGTTCATCAGATCCAGAGACTCGCTGGTACTCGACGGTTTACACTAGCTGCCCGGAAGCATATCAGCAGGGCCAGGGCCTATTCTTTTTTGAGTAGGCCAAACCGCGTTGTTCCCACCATCTTCACTAGTCACTGTCCAAGGGCTTAGACCGCTAACCCATGAGAAAACCATGATCCGGCTGTCGGAGTGGGAGTCGCTCAAATACATGGTCTGAAGTATACCTATTGTACCTTATCCTGGACTGGATCCCTCTATTTCTTCCGGGCGACCCCACAACACTCTGTCAGACAGCCAATCCAACCTGCGTTCAGTGCCTTCAATTGATACCAGAGCTGCCAATGAACTTTGCCTACCTTATTCAAGCCTGTAACTGTCGCCAATCCAGCAGACTCAAGAACTGGCCGGGCCGTCGTCGGAGGAGTGAATCTGCCTATGATGACTGCATTAAGCAGACAACTTGGGGGCCAATTCCTACCTCATGAGAGGGGCAGGTTGCGGAGCGCTTGAGAGTGACCCCTGCTAATGGCATCGAAGCGACTGCGAACATGGCTTCCTCGGGTGGCATGTTCAGACGAAATTTGCGGGCAGAGTACTTTGTCGACGCGGGCGCGTGGCACGATGCCAATAAATCAACATGGACCATGGCTGATGAATTCGTGGGCGCACAAGTCCACCAGTCAAGTTAAGCTTCTGTACACAGTCAGCAGAGGCAACCAATAACGCTAGACATGTGCTATTGGTATTGGCAACGAAGTGACTTAAAGTTGACTGGGGGGCAGCGGCTCGCGATCCTGCGTTTCAAGGTTGCAATGAACAAGCGGTGTTACTGACATGGCACCATAGGTACATTAGTCGTTGGGGGCCGAAATGGTAGGGTACCAGGATCTCTTTACGTTCCCGCCGTCGAGGTAGTATTGTTCTCATAACATCAGCCATTATGCTGGATGAACCAGGCACCAACCTGACAATATTACGATCCAATGCTGCCGGCGCGTGCTGTACCTACCTTGGCCACCGCCAGAGACGTGATAAGTTTGCTCCGTCTCGATGGCTTGTTGCCCTAACCAACGACTCTTTGAGTAACATACAAATTGCATACGTGGTCCGTTCGGATGGTTCTTCAAGCTCAGGCTCGTTTAGAGAGATATACTGCGGTAATGCCGACGCTACATCAGGCGGGACGCCCGTGCCTTGTAATTAATTCCTTCTCCAATCAGCAAAACCGCAACCCAAAGCAAACTGCCCCGGCAGGATGTCAGCGTGATATTGAGGCGAGGCTGCACTCGCTCCATGCAGACAATATTGCTGACAGTGAACCGACCTTCCCAAATCCCCAAACACTTGTTTCTTTTGGGGTTTCTACTGCGAGCAGGGTCAACGATGTGGTGTTGAAGGTGGATATGGCCAGGGAAGTCTAGGTAGCCAGGCATCCATGGTGCCTTCTATGCCGAGGTAGTCGGATCCAAGACAGCTGAGATTGTGTATAAAGAGGGCATCATCCCTCCCCGTCGAACTACCCGAGCCTCAGCAGATCGAGAGCCAGCACCGACTCGTATCTCCTCACCTACCCATCTTCCACCTTTTCTTAAAGTCCGCGATCCTCAAACGACTCACCATGAAGTTCACGGCCCCCGGCGTCGTCCTGGCCACCATCGCCAGCATCATGGCCCCCGCCAGCGCTGCTCCCACCGAGTCCGTTACGCCTCCCGAGTCGGTTCCTGAGTCGGGCGTGGTCTGGACTCCGGGCCCGCACAAGACCAACAGCACCACCACCACCTCGAGCGGCGCCAACCGCTTCGCCATCGCCGCCATCAACGACTGCGGCGACTCGACCTTCATCAACCAGTCGTCGGGCGGCTCGCCGCTCGTCGCCGACTGCTGGCGCCTGCACGACAACATCGCCGGCGACGGCACCTGGACCGTCTGGACGTCGCAGCGCACCATCGCCACCTACGGCACCTGCGCCTTTGGCGTCTCGCCCAGGTACATCCCCGCCGAGATCGGCAACGGGGACGTCCGCGACCTCATCCGCGACTCGATCGCCCGCTTCCAGTGGTTCGACAAGGTTGGCGCCAAGGGCGTGATGCAGTGTGAGCGGCCGTTCGGAGACTGGACTGAGGTCGAGTGGGGCATCTATCACACTTAAGAGGTTGACGGCGGCGAGTGGTGATGTGGCTAAGAGGAAACGACCGACCTGGTTCGAGATGGGCAGTACGATGTAGCTTTGTTAGGTGTGTCGTCAGTTCTGGGTACCAGGTAGCCTTACCTTGGTCACTGGCCTGAACAGAGCATAGCCCAAAACACAGGACACTACCTACCTGGAAACTGGTTTTCCTCACACACTAAACCCTGGAGTGCATGCCAGTTTCTGCTTGTTTCACCCACGTGGCTCGGTTGTGACTGGAGCCCTAATCCAGGTAGCAGCACCCGCACCTTCCGGACGTGAGGCATATCTCCATCCCATCGAATCATCAACCCTGGCGACAGTCCGCTTTACACCGGTAAAAAATCACAACACATCCATACCTTACCTTGGCCTATCCACGACCTCTCAGGCCAGTAATCCCATAGACGGAACACACCAGCTGACCTCCCTCTCTTTCCAATCCTGTCCTCTCGCCACGGCGCCAGACGAACCAAGATAGCATACCCCAATCCGCACCTAGCTGATTGGCGTGCAGCTCCCAGACGTCTGGACCCAACGACGGAATCGACCCCACAATGGAATTCTGGCACCACCATCAACACCAGGATAAAAGACATCTAGCACATCCAATTCGCAAGCAATCTATACACGAATCTGATGATTCTACTCCTCTTCGGCCCGGCGAATAGTCTCTAAGCTACACACAATTATCTCCTCGGCCTCCTCGACTGCCTGGCTGTTCTGTCGTGTCTTCCTCCTTTTCTTCGTAGGGGACTTCATTGAATCTCCTTTGCCTGGATAATATCCTCGATCCTTGCAAATTGTAATTGGCATTCTCTTTTACCTTCTTACGGCCCTGTTGTCACGGGTGGGCGCAACTGACCACTGCGTAACACCCTCAAAAGAGGGACCGTGGTTCGAACTGTCCAGTCGAACCAGGAGTTGCGCACATGAACCTCACACTGTCACAACCCGTGACACCTGTGGCTCGTAAGCCTCCATTTCCTTCGTCAAGTGGTCAACCTGGGCCTTCAAAGATGTAATCTCGGCGTTCTTCGCATCTGAGGCCTTGCCTGCCTTGGCCAACAAAGTCCTTGTCAACCGTCCACTAGCTTCCATGCCCTCCCTTACACCCTGCTGGTGTCACGGCAATTGCGCCGTGCCTGCCAGGACCCACGGGTGGAACCCGGCATGTGGGAAGCACGGGCCCCTGTGGGTTGAAGATCCTGCACCTCGCTGCCGCGAGATCTGTTCGTAGCTCCTCGAGCTACGTCTTGACAATCAAGCCTGCCCGTACCTGACGGAATAGAGCCCAGACTGTAGCTTAGCCCGAATACAACTGCCATTAGACTATCAGCCTGTCCCGCCCGTGACACCTATAGCAATAGAGGAACCGTCGCTTGTTCACGGCAGCCGATGCTGTGAAGCTTGCTAGGGCCTTGGTAGCTTGCCGGAAGTAGTTCTTCAGAGCTGAGAAGACACTGCGGTCGAGAGGCTGAGTCTTGTGGGAGGTGTGAGCAGGCAGATAAACCAACTGAACCTTATTTAGCCAAGCTGTGGCCATGGAGTCGCCGGTTGTATGACTGGAATGCTCGTCGAGGACTAATAGCCTCCACTCGTCACCTTGAGGTTTGGTTTGTAGTAGATACACCTCCTTTAGCCACTTCAAGGCAATCTGGCTATTGCTCCAGCCCGTGAGACTGTAGTCATACTTCCAATCTGGGATGTCTGCCTCTAGTTCAGCTTTAGCAGGAAACCATTGGCCCTGAAGAGAAGCCCCGGTAAAGACCACGGTTGGCGATAATCACCGGCTGCCTGGCGATAGGGTTGAGGTTGCTGCGGGTCATATTATCGCTGGTGGTTCGCAGAGTGCGACGGCTGGAAAGCAGGCAGCCGGTGCAGCTCTGCTCGCAAAGATTGAATCGACGTGC
Source organism: Parathielavia appendiculata (assembly GCF_033297405.1). Taxonomy (NCBI): domain Eukaryota; kingdom Fungi; phylum Ascomycota; class Sordariomycetes; order Sordariales; family Chaetomiaceae; genus Parathielavia; species Parathielavia appendiculata. Next base: position 535,618 of record NW_026944233.1, on the reverse strand, counting down.
TGGAGCGCCGACTACGTCCAGCTCTGCGCCTGCACGCAGCGGTCGGCGAAGACAGTCGTGTCCAGGGAAGGGCTCGACCTCCTAGGCCTTCGTTGCGGCCGTCGAGCGCACTTCCGCTGCGAAGGGGATTAGGCCCGTAGGGTCGGCCCCAGTTTTGGTCTGACAAACTCTTGAACGAGAAAGCGGCCGACAGCCGCTGATTGCACCATGGAAAAAAGTGGGTTGTCCAGATTGTGAGCTACCCCGCACGTCCAGTTGGAACTCAGCTGCTGCGCCTGACAGTCTGCCAAGATATGCAGGATGAGGGTCGCAAACTCGTTTGGTTGGCTAAGAATTAGATTTGCAAACGTGTTGGTGGAACTTGCGATCGCAAGGCGATGTTAGGATCACACCTCAGGAAGAATGAAAACGGAGTTAGTAAACGGAGTACAGTAGTGAAAACTGAGCACGTACGGATCCATACACGTTCCCTACCGTTTCAGTTCCTGAAACGGCAATTGCACGTGACCTAGGCGCTGCTGAGTCAGCAGTTCGACCCAAAAGAGAGTCAATCACCGGATTTCAGATTCGCGTTTTCGGGCTCCCCACATTAGCGACAGTTTCTTGTCTTCGTTGTTGTTCAAAGGGTGCTGTTTTTGGTCCTCAGAGCGACCAGTTCTGGACCCTTTTGAGCAGACAGGGAACATTTATTGGCAAAATTGGCAGAGCGCTGACTCGAAGTCTTGGGGATTGGGTGATGATTGTTGATGATGATTCAAGCTTAGAGTGCTAGCGCAGAGGGAGCTAACGGTGAGAGGATGGGAATGATGCCAGTTCTCACTCCAACGGTTGCTTGCGAGGGTCTCAACGAAGTTAGTGTAAGGTAACTTGAACTTCTCATTTAGAGACTCCAATTCCCTGCCACCACGCGCTGCCATGCCGCACGCCACGGTAGCTCAGCTGACAATTGCCAACCATGACCCGGTGCCCGCCCAGAATTGCATTGATAGCACTCATAAGTTCCAACAGGTCGACCACCTGACCTTACACGCTGACACCTAACAAAGGAGCGGACTTGATACAGTCACGTTCAGTCTCTGAGCTCCCACTTTGAATCTGGTTAATGACAGAAGGCTTATGCCTCACCCCCACTTAGTTAGTTTGTCTGAGCCCTACATGTGCCTAGTAGGGACTCGGCCACCTGCCATGGCGTCAGGGTTTAATACCCACGTGTCCCTTGACGACTCACTGTCAACTGCGGAAGATGAGGCCAAGAGAGCTGCTCAGCCACGGTGCTACTTTGTCATTGGCTGTCGGTCCAAGCGCTGAAACCATACCAAGGTGAAAGCACACCTCTAGGCCCTTTTCACCCGCGTCATCCATGATCAGTCCATATATGCAACCTTCAATGATTACACCACAAACGTTGCCACCCTAAGCCGTCCTCTTTCTTCCCGTTAAGTCTTCAATCCAACGCCTTATCCGTGCGGGCTGTCTGTTGTGACGTCGTAGAAGGGCTGGTTGTGTTGATCGGAAGCTGGCATCATCAGTTTCTCCTTTGCCTCTGTCCGCTGCCTCCTTTCCCTTGGCTTGTCCACCGGGGGTGGACTGTCCTCAATATCAGATTGGTAATGCGATTCCATCTCCTTATCCGCTTTTACCGAGCCTAACCCCTGACACTTTTCGTGTGTCAGGTCGAGCATACGAGGCAAGTCTTCGAAAAGCTTTCTCGGATCTCTGAGAAGAAGCTTGCTGTACTCAATGTGGATCTGCTCGCTTGGTGTAAAACGGGACGGTGAATCAAATTCTTGAGGAAAGCGAGGGAATCGTGGCTTTGTACATGTACAAATAGCGTGAACTTGGCTTGGGTTCGATGATGACGTGGGCGTTGATCGCTATCAGCCATCTGAAAATCGAAAGCTTTAATACGGAGAAATGCACGTATCCGGAAAGAAGTCGGAATAATTGAGGACGCGTCGATCATGTCGGAATCAGCAGGCGGAGTTTGTGCTTTGGGATAGCTTCTAGGCATCGGGTGCTGTAGCTCCCATCTCTGCTCTTAAGCCATAGCAATCATAATCGCGACGATGTAAGGGTCTTCCCTCCCCTTCGACGGCTAAATTGAGCGGATCTCTTCTCCTGGAGCTCTTCAATGGGCTCGTTGGACCTGCGGCTGGGTCTTCCGTAGATATATTTTTGCCGGCGGGACTCGAGTTCATGGGAACCGAGGTATGCCAGGATAGGTATGCCAGGATGGGGTTGTCGGTCCAGAGTAAAGGATCCCGTCGGTCCGGATGCGGGCAACGACTCGGTTCCCGACAAAGAAGCGCAAAACATTGTCGAATCGTTGCCCGTCAGCAGCGAATTAGAGCAGGGACGGCATCAGCGGACAACTACTCACCTTGAGACACAGATATCGAACGTGTCAAGCAAGTCAGCGAACGATCCCGTCATGAAATACCTAAAGCCGAACGTTCGCAGGTAGTTGGCCAACGAAGTCACTGTTGCTGGGGTTTGAGACTGCTTGCTTTGTCGTCTTTGCCTTCTCGGTACGCGCCACGGTGCCATCGACTTCGGCTGGATCGGGGTGCAATTTCTTGACGTAATGGCACCCCGAAAGACGTGGCTGGTCCATGGTCCAGTCGATGGGGCGTACGTAGAGGCGAGCGCGGCAACTTTCGCGCAGGGTAGCGTTGATTGACCCCGGTTCCGGTAGCACAGAATTCTTGGTATGAAGAACGGATGTGGAGGTTCGTTCCGGACTTGAAAAGGCAACCTCGAGCGGCGACGGGCAGCATGGCTGCTTGGTTAATTCTGCAGGTCCTGCACGGTGTCGAACAATGCGATGAACGAAGTGTTATCTTATTCAGAGAGTCCATGCAATGACAGAAAAAGACTCTGAAGCTTGTTGCGATTCCCGAGTGTGCAGTTGGTTAAGAGAGATGGGCTGCAGACGTGGAAAGGAAAGAGCAAAACGTCTTGGATATCGAGAGGTTCAAAGAATGCCTGCGCGTGGCGTGGGAGGCTATCCCACAGCCGTTGATCGATAAGCCGATGAACGGAATGCCGAACCGGCTGGCCGCAGTTAGGAAAGCCAAGGGATGGTACACAGAATATTGATGCTCTGGGCCTGGGCTTTTAACTGCGCCTATCGTTTTTCTGCCACGACTTTGCAGTGTTGAGATTTCCTGTGTTAAAGTTCACGGTAGTAATAAGTTAACTAGCGGCTTCTAGATGAACGTTAACTTCATTTTTATTAACTATATACTCCTATGGTCAAGTATTAGGCTGCCTCTTAAGTTGACCAACTGCTTTTACCTGGATCTGCCGAAAGAGGGCATTAAAACAGAGGTAGGGGGTATCTTAACTTAAGCCTTCTGTCATGGGTGGGCGCAACTGACCACTGCGTAACACCCTCAAAAGAGGGACCGTGGTTCGAACTGTCCAGTCGAACCAGGAGTTGCGCACATGAACCTCACACTGTCATTACCCGTGACACCTTCATCGTCTTTCTAAACTAGAAGAAGACGAATCAATATAGCCAGGTCGAATACGGTTCTTGTTTATAGTATTACAATCTAGAGGCCTACCTTGTCAGCTAGCTTATATTTTAGCTGTTTTTCCATTAGTAGGCTGAGAAAACTACCGCCAAGCTGTTCCCGAATCTCAGCTGACTTGAGCTATAGTATTAGACGAAGGTACTACGCCTTCCCTCCCTTTCTTTCCTTCTGCTTCGCCTTCTTTCTTTAGTTAGCTTTATTCCATTCTCGTTCCTATTTGTATCATTCCCTTTCTTTGTCTTTGGGTTTTCCTATTTCTCTTGTAGTTATCTTTTTCCCTCCTTTCGTCTTTCTTTTTGTGAGTTTTAGGTCACCTTTTCTGTCTTTTGTGTTTCCTCTTTTCTGCCAACATTTGCCGTCTTCCGTCGTCTCGGCCCTTTCGCTTTTCTATTCCTCTCCATTCTTCGAAGTGCATTAGTTCAAGATATGCTGAGATGACAGCTTCCACAGCTTCTTTCTCATCTGCAGTCAATAGCCAGGTTCGCTTCATACACGTCCACTTTGGTCCTCGGAACAAGGAGTACCTCAAAGCCAAGGGCAAAGAGGCCCAGGAAGCTATTATTTCCAACAGCGAGGATACTAATGCCTGCGTTCACATGCAATGCACCAAGTGGTTTGACCTGAATTCGACTGAGGGCAGGCGCATTGTGCCAGGTTTTGGCGCTGCTGAGATGTCACAATGCAGAGTAAAACAGCTGCGACGGAGGCAGCGACGGGCGGAGAGATTCAATCGTTGAGTTTATGAAACAGAATTGCCTTCTCTTCTCTCTTTTTTGTGCTCCTTTCTTATCTTTGGTAGTACAGGTCCAGCTCGACTGACGCTTGCCACACCGGCGGCAGATGGCCATTGGTTCGTCTGAGAGCAACATCTGAGACCTCCAGGTGAGGTCAAGGTGACACTTCCCCGGGGCGTTGGTATCGTCACCGAAGAGAACAGCAGGGACGCAGCATATATTAGACACCTGAGTCACCCCTTAATGAGGAACGGCACAGCTCTGATTAGCTTCCTTTCCTTTCCCGCCTCTTCTTGCTTATCTCTCTTTTACGACTCTCAATTTTCTCAGCCACGTTTCTCTCCTGGGTGTCCTCCTTGAATCGTTTCATGTTGTATTTATCGCTATCACTCATGTCGCTCAAGTAGTTGTCCTTCTCTTGGTTCGAAATTCATCCCTCCATCAGTCCAAAGCCTCAGCACTTGCTTTTCAGACTCTGCAGCACCTCTCGGACTCCCGCAAACTCGAGCTCCGTCATTGTTTCCTCGAACAGTGTGTTCATCAGGGCTGGCCCCTCCGGCTCATAGACGACATAATGGAATCTGGACAGTAGTCAGCTAATGAAACTTGGCAAGCAGGAACGGTGAAACGTACGGGCGAATATCCCAGTCCATGATGAAACAGCCATGCGACTCCTTGCCCTGGACAACAGCAGCATCGACATAGGTCCAAGCACCATCCTCCAACTCGCGCCCTGTAAGCGACTTAGCCATCGACATGACGGCGCCCAGTAGCCCTTTGCCTTCGCGATGTAGCTCGGTTCCCTTGCAGAAACCTGGATCAACAAGGTTCATCACCAACTCGTCCGCCGAGGGCAGGTAGTCCAGCAGCTTTACCATGAACAACATGCCCAGGATCTTGGTGCTAAAGTACCGCTCCATGGCGTCCCACGGCTGCACGGCCAGGTCGTCAAACGACGCCAAAAACGGCCTCTTGTGCCGGTTGGGCAGCTTGGCGGCATACACCCCCCCAGAGTTCACAATCGACAGCCTGCCTGGGTTCTTCCCCTCCCTGTCCCTCATCACCGGCATCAGCAGCATTGCAAGTAGGAACGTCGACAGGTAGTTCACCTGCACAACCTCGCAGTGCGCCGTCTTCCTGTTGCGCGTGAACTCGGCGGCGACCATGCCGGCGTTTAGAACGGCAATGTCCAGCCGCTTCCTGTCCGTGGACCCGCCGGCCTCGGCCGCGGCGGTACTCGAGAACTCGCCGTCCACTCTCTGGGCAAAGGCAAGGACGGAGTCGTAGTCGCTCATTTCGAGCTCCCACACCTCGACCGTTGCGCGGGGGTGCTTGGCGCGCAGCCCGGCGGCCGCCTTCTCACCCTTGGCCAGGTTGCGGACGGCGAGAATCAGGCGCGAGAGGTCAAGCGAGAGGAAGTGCTGAGCGGCTAGAAGACCCAGGCCCGTGCTGCCGCCCGTGATGATGGCGGTCTTGCCGGCGAGGGAGGTCGATGGCGTGAGAGTAAGGCGTTGCGGCTTGGTGCAGAATTGGGACTTGACGAAGATGTGGGCCGGGGATTTGTGCGGCCGCAGGGCGAGGGATCTAGACTCGATTGGAGACATGGTGGTTGTCCTGGTGAAGGTCTCAGTGGCGTTGTGGCTGAGGCTCTCTGGGGAAAATCTAGTTGAAGTCGGAGTTAATTACAACCGAGCCCTGGTTCGTTTGTTAGCGCGGCACGTGGCGGGTGCTACCTTGAGGTGAATGGAAAAATGAAAGCTAAGAGAAGTAAGAAAATCGGAAGAAAGATCAAAAGAAAGATAAGGTATAGAAGAGGACTGAAGACAGGAGTAAGAAAAGAACGGGAAGATCAAAGATGAGAGACAAAGACAAATAGGAAGATGAGAGGAAGGGAAGAAAAGCATATAAGAAAATGAAGGTGAAAGAAGATAAGAGTTGTAATTACCTATGTTGCGCTAACACACAACCCACCTCAAGTTGATTTGTATGGCTTCTGTAGTCTGCGAGTTCATTCCGAGGGGATGACAACGGGGAGGGCCGGCCAGCTTTTATAACCGCAAGGTCATTTCTGGTGGAACGCCGCACCAGCTACACTGGCGTTGTTCGACGTTTGTAAAGCCATGTCTCCGCTGTGGGCGTTGAGTCGTGGTACCGAGCAAACCTGATTCGGAGGTGATGAGCGGCTTCTGGGTCGTTATCCGCTTTGGGATATAAGTCATTGTCTTGGCTTAGTGGCTATCTGCAAAGCAGTGACCGGACATGCAGGATCTTTTAAAGCCGGGCTTGTGTGTGGGCTGGGCAAGGCTCGAGAATGACCTGCCCTAAGGGATACTGTGTAGTCAGACACTAAGGTATTTTGGACCATCCGCCAAGAACTCAAGAAAGCTCATCTTGTGAGGTCACGAAGGAGTCGCTCTGGCCGGGGTTACTCCGGAGATAAGTCCACCTCCAGCGTTGCTTACACTACGCGTGTATGGAGCTAGGGTCTAAGGTGGACCAGTAGTAGAGTCTTGGCCCATACTGGGGCGTCGATCCTTGCTTCCACCTTTCCTGAAACAGCAACTATTCGGGTCTTGGCAGCCGTGAGTTGCTCACGGGAGCTTTGTTTCAACCTCGGTCGAGCAGCTTGCACACCGACCTATGCGCTTGCCGAAATTAAGCAACACATTGTACGTTTCTCCAGCTCAGTCACACGCTGAGTTGTCCCCTGGTGTATTTCTCTCGGCTTATGCTTTCTCGGCGACATTCTTTGTGTGTTCTGTTGTTGCTCGTCGATCGCCGATATCCGAACGTTGTTGTCCATTTTGGTGTCTGGCAGAATCCAAGTCGGCAGGTCCCGGAATCCATGCTATTTCGCCGCTGCAGAGGCCCCGCACTCCGAGCTCTCGCCTTCGCACTTCCATCTCGGCACCTTTCAAATCCTGCATACCTCCGGCGATGCCAAGTCAGCAGTCTGGCACACGGACTGCGGTGCCTGGCGAGGCTCCGTTCATTATAGTGACGACGTCTTCGGCCAAACCGGACGCTGAAATCAGGAGACAGATTCGCAGTCATGTGATGCGTGGAAAGAATCGCAAACACCGCCGTCGGCGAGATGCCGATAGCCTGGGCTCATGGATCAACGGCCCGGACCATCTGCATGCCGGTGGGCAGAAGGCGGTGGGGGCAAAGGTACCCCGGCCCCTCGGAAACGACCTGACCCAGGTCAAGTTCGCCGTCCAGATGCAGCCTTACATGGTCGATCTTGCTTCTAGGTGTTCGTGCCCGAGATGCCACCGTCCTGCTTTGTTTCCTGCACTGACACGGGCGTTATGGCCAGGGTTTACTGTCATCAAGCGAAGCATATACCCAGTCGAAGCTTGTGTCCAACCCAGCGACTCGCAATGGCTCGAGTACATGACCTATGACCAAGCATATCTCCACTCAGTCCTATGCTCGACCCAAGGTTTCTTCGACTTTGTCCGCGAGGCCAAATTTGGGCCAAAGGTCATTTACTACCTCAACAAAACCTTGCAGACACTCCGAGAGCACCTCGCTGATGACGAACTGGCAACCTCCAATTCCACCATCTCCACCGTGCTGACTCTGGTAATGCTATCGGATGTGATGGACGACACCGCGGCAGCCAAGAATCACCTGCAGGGTCTGTACCAGCTGGTCAACATCCGGGGCGGCATCCTCGCGCTTCAAAATCACATGGATCTCCAAGCAAAAGTCCTACGGTAAGCGCAGCAGCCTTCTGTCAATGTCAAGCCTACTTACTTTCTTACTGACTCCCAATCTTCCAGAGCGGATCTTGGTATCGCCATCAGCACAGGGTCCAGACCCCTATTCTTCTCGGAAGGCTTCTCATGGGACCCTTATCTACTTCCTTCCAAAAACAAACAGTCAAATAAGGCGACCATTCGCAACGACAACTCACCGAACGAATCAGTCACCAAAAGCGATAACAATTCAACAACTCTTCCCCCAAATAATCTCCGCCTGCTAACCGAAACCGCCCTCCGTAATCTCGGCGTCTGTGACCCCCGCCTTCTAAACATCCTCCTCGACCTGCAAGAATTCTCCCTCGCTGCCAACCTGGCCTTCCAAACCGGCCGCAAAATCCCAGCCAAGCTATACACCGAAACCCTCGTCTCGGTCCAGTACCGCTTGCTGGCGCTGCGAGACGAAGACGACGAGCGGCAGAGTCGATCGCAGCACCAACCTCACGCCGATGAGGAGAAGCCAGATCAACGGGAAGAATCAGAGACAGGTTTTGTGGACGGCAGCAGCAGCAGTATCGCCCAGCCTGCCCGCTTGCTGCTACGGCTTGGCATGCTTGCCTTCACCACCACGACATTCTTGCAGATTAAGCAGCTGCCTATGCGGTATACTGATTTGGCGAGGCGTATGAGGGAGTGTGTGCTGGCGATGGCGCAGGCTGGTAGAGGTGAGGGGGAGGCGGAGAGGAAACCGTCATTGCCGCAGGCGGGAATGGTTGAGCTTTGGTTCTGTTTCGTGGCGAGGATATCGGTGCTTAGGTGGCCGGATGAGGAGGAGGCGCTTGTGGCAGCAACCGCGAGGGCGCTGGCTGCGTTGGGGCTGGCTGAGTCCGGGTGGGAAGAGGTCAGGGCTGTCTTGAGGGGGGTGATGTGGATTGACTGGGTGCACTCTGGGGATGGGAAGGAGTTTTGGGACACGGTAAAGATCGAAAGGGGTCTGGTGGGTGTGGAAGGGTCATGACTTTGTTTGTCAACGTGGATGTCGGCGGATAGGATGGTCAGGTGTCAGTGAGAAGTGTGTCTGCTTTGTCGTGACTGGTGATCTATGGCAGGGGTTTCTGGTCAACAACATGAAGCTGCCACGGAGACACCCGACTACAGCCAGTACACCGGAGTCATGTGGCTGCCATGTTTACAAAGTAACTAGCAGCAGGTAGGATGTAATCTGTATTTCCCCTCTCTGTTTGGTACCAGTTGACTTGCCATCTAGCTTATAAATACGAACAGCTCGCTCCCTAGATCTTGGGTGTCGAATATCTCGTTCCAGCAACGTCAAACTACTATGGCGTTCAAAAGATTCCTCACTAAAGCCTTTATCATATTGGCTGCATTTAAAATATTTCTCGAAGTTGCAATTTCAAAGTACAAAAACATCCGATCCTTACGAACTCCCTGTCATCTCGGCTCCTCCTGGCCAACTTGGCGAGCTATCACAGCATCAAAACTCACTGGAACAGGAAACGTCGCCACCAACAAAGCACAGCAGGCCCTTCATTTCTCACCACATACCCAACCTGAACAATCAACTACGAGGCCCCAAGAGCAACAACATTTTCTGGTGGTATCAACGTCTCCACCCCATCCGCGGGCACCCGGCCGGTCTCGCATACCTCTCCCCGTGCCTAGGGAGAATCTACGGCGGGAAATGGCGTTGCACGGGCGTAATGAACGACTCCAGAAATCCTATCGAGAGCATGGACTGGGATTGGAGCGGATGGTGCGACTGCGGGGACTCGCGCGTATAGAAGCAAAGGTCCTGACTGGGTTTGCTGCCATTGCGGGGGGTTTTGGGTGTGCAGGCGAGGGAATACATTAAATGCCTAAGGCGGAAGACAACGAGCATAAGCATTCTCTGAAGATTTGGGATCTGACGAGCCGGTCTCTTTAGTCTTGCTAGGCCAGCAATGATGACCACCGTGGACTGATCACTGCCACGCATGTGCCCTGAGTCACATTGCTTGCCTTTTTGCAGCCGTCATTACTGCCTACCTGGTACCGAGGGTCAATGAAATGATACATGGCACACGGCCACTATGCTGGTTTATTGGCTTCACTGCTGAGCCATCGGTGGCAGTCAGGGGCCACCTGGAAGCATTGCTCTCTCTAGGTACCTTAGTCTCCAGCGGTACAACTGAAGTCTATAAGAACCGTGGCCACTGGGTGGTCAGGAGGAGGTACCATTGAGTTGCTCTTCGGCTTCTCCAACTTTGCAGAACTCCACTCAATATGCTTCAACCGTGACCAGGCGCCAGCAACACAACGGTTGCTCTACCACCTCCTCACCATGCGCATTCAATATTTCGACTACGGTCACCGTTATCGGCACCGTCCAATCGGCTGTGTATCCCTCTCATGTCGCCGTGGAGTTTATCGCGGTCATATCTATCGAAACACAACTACTCGATGCTCGAACTGAGGGCATGATGTCTGCTGCCATTGCGACTAGCACTTCTGGAGCATAGACTGGGGTCGGTGCGCATGGAACCTAGTATAGGTACCTTACTTGATTGGAAGAAAGGGAGAAGTCTACTGGTACCCGCTTTTAAGTACATAGCTTAGAGTACATTCTCAACCAGCCAGCTTTCCAACTTTGTCCTGATAACCGATGCCATAAGTGCATGCCAGCTCTGCAAGTGTGGCATGCGTCGCCCAAGTATCCCCTGCCATCAACCTCCTCACCAAATCCGGCCCCTGTTCTAGTGTGCTCGTGACACAGCAATCAGACTCAATGCTGAGTCGGCCGCAACGTCCATGACCATTGAAGCCACATATAACTGTGACACAAGCGACTACGTTAAAGGTCTATAAAATATAGGCCTATGTTGAAGCTCATGATCGTGAGCCTTGTCTAGTTACTCAATAGCCCCTCGTGCCCTTCAAGCAGGCATATGTGCATTGCAACTGAATACCAACCGCATTCACTCCAACGAAATAATCATTCAACCCCCGCTAGCCATGCGCCGTTATTATCACGGCTACGCGGCGCCTGTTCAACGCCATCCAGTTGGCTGCGTGTCCCTCTCACGTCGAGATGGAGCGAATATGGGAAATTCTCACCATGGCAGGGCCAGTGAGATCGATTCGGGTAAACCAAATCTGGAACTCGAGCTTAAATTCTGGGCGAACGCATAGCCGTCGGGCACCTGCGGACATGATCTCGCATCCTTTTAACTGGATCTGCTGCCGTTGCGGTGCAACATGCACGAACTGTGAAATGAGGGTTTTGTTTGAATTGTTCGGAGTACTAACTCCCGAGTACGGGGCTTGTAGGGAGGGCGACGAGATTGGCGCCCATCAAGTCAAGTCTAGGCATCGTGGGACAGAGGGAGCATCAGTCGCTAAGGCTCCAGCGATAGAATCCTTAACGATGAGTTACAATGAACGATGAGCTGACTAGCTTCCTTCTTAGTCCATGGTCGATGTGAGCATGCTGGCAGGCAAGTGCAGCCACTCGTGGCTGTCGATGCCATTTGCAGTCATACCAACTGTTGGAGTAGTGCATGGCCTTGGACTGGACTCACCGGAGCGAATCTTTATAGTGGAGAAAATATGAGCCTACAAGACCTGTTGAGTACTGGGAGCAAGTCCAGGTCACCCGCAGTTCTTGATACATACTCTTGCTCCTAAGACGACAAAAAGGCCAGCTTTTCCCTTAGCCCATTGTAGAGTAACAATGATGGCTGCCAATCATGGGCCCTCGGCCACGAATGTGCTCCTGGCTTTACTTACAAGATCTTGTCAGGGTCAGGGATACTGAGATCATTGCGCATGACTCGTTGTCCACTCGCTCACAGCATCAGCTGCAGTGGGAGAAATAGTAGTTGATACGTTAATTAAGGAGGACTCGAATGCTGATGATGATTGATGGAGATTGAATAGGTACGGACTTCTATCCATTCCCAGGAGACACCATTTATGCCAGGGATCCATCTTACACTGGTATCTTAGGTAAGTTGACAAATACCTTAGCTAGGTAGGTACCTAAGTGGCCCGTGGTCATAGGCGTATGGTCGACTTGCCCACCTCTTTAGCAACTTGCCTGAATATCGACGGACCGGTTGGTATAGCTTTTCATGAACCCTAAGGCTTAGAGAAATCCCAAGCCAAAAGTGCCCAGTGTAAGAAGCACCGTATTGTGGTTGACTACACCAAGTGTGATGGTTAGCGATGGCATATGCTCCAACTATCATCGAAGGCTGTCGGACGACAGCTCACAAGGGGCAGCACAGCTGGGTGGCCATGGGTTTGAAAAGAGTCAGCTTAGTGGCATTTTCGCCAAACAAGTAAAGTCAAACCTGAGGCGGGCTGCGCCCAGGCGCGTATTACATATGCTGTCACAGTTTCCGATCGCGGCATAGGACTGAGCAATGTGGGGACGGAACGAGTGATGTTCGCGTATCATGGGATAGAGTATCGTGACTGTTAGATTGCGTTCGCTGTCAAGCTGTGAGGGCTCTAGTAAGTACCAGCTATCCCTCCTGGCTGACCAGGCGTTATGCATTTCAAGTGAGGGGGGCTTAAAAGGCCTCTGAGGACCTACCGTCTTCACAACGTATGTCCATGTCTGTCCATGCCTGCCTATGTCTGTCCATGTCTATCCATGTTAGAGGGCCGGGTGTCAAACCTGAAGTTGTGGCATTGTGACTCGAAGAACCTGAAATGGTTAGACAGCAACAGCAACGGCTAGGCATTGAATTTTGCCCTTACCAGATACTCGGGTTGTCAGTGAACTACTAACTAACTACATGGATCAGGCATGGAGCTACCTGTCCGGTCACGGCTGCTTATCGCTGCCCTCGGACCTCTCGATAGTTCCGGCAACCATCCTCAGATATGATGAATTCACCCCCGGCTGTTAGCTCAGGGTGTGTGTCTCACTTTCCTCACACCTGCTGCAGGCCGCGATCGGCGCGATGGAAGGCTGCACGGGACGTGCCACGAAGGGCAGGACCGTTATCCGTACATCCGGTGCGGTCGATCAAATTCTTCCTTCCCTCATCAGATTGCCGATCTGCTTTCTTGGAACTGGCAGACTCAGCGGCCCGTTTCCGACTTCCGGCCCTTCGGGTCGGTAGCTGTACGACCGTGCCGACCCGACCACCAGGGCGTGAGACGAACACGGCATGCCGTCATGGTAGATGGCCTGTTTCGGATGTGCCTACGTCGATGGGTTCACCTACATGCAGGTGCGCGTGGGTGAAACTCCGGACTGGACCGCGCCGAAGCAAGGAGGCTGGCAGACACTGAAGCTGAAGCCCTACCATGTCCATCACATAGATGTTTACATTCTCAGATATGATGCTCAACATGACTGTGTGTTCACCGAGACCACATGGCAATTCAGCACGCAAACGAGGACTGAGACTGCTGGGCGCCAAATAGGCTAATAGCTGAGCGCCGAGCAAAGTGGGTGACATTTGGCGATATTGGAGGATGGCGGAAACCTCCCCATGATAGTCTCTCGGCCTCGACTTCGCATTTCTGACAAGCTTCGAAGCACACCGTTATTGGGGAGATGCTCAGGTGTTGACGTCTGTGGCTTCGGACGAGCCGTCAGGCCGTGGGGGACTCTCACACCATGGTGTCGCGGTGGCCGATGCCGAGGCTTCCTCCCAACGGCTGATCTTGGCATGGGGGTCAAATGTGCTAATTATCAACAGTTTGCGTTCCGGCCTTGGGATGAACGGGCCGAATTTGATAGGAGCGATGGACGTCTGACGCAACCCTCGGATTAGTTCGAGATTGAATCGGACTCGAAAATGGGAACCTGCAGGCGGAATGGGCCGACATTGACAGGACTCGAGGGACACTTGAGACCAGTTGCTGAGAGCTCTCAAGATATGGCGACCTCCATCTAACTGGTTTGCTGGGACAACAAAATGGCAATAAATTGAGAAGCGAATACGCACGGTAGGAGGGAAAGTGCCAAATGCCTCGCTCCGTCACGTTGGAATGCTCGCATTTAAGCTGGTCTGGGCACTAGTTACCAGGTTCCTGTTTCTCCTTCCTTTTTGGTGCTCGTGGGACATGCGTCCCTTTCTCCACGAACGGGAAGGACGGGAGTGCCGGGGCTGCGGAAGACGTCCCTGGGTGTTGGGTGTCACCTGCACCGCAACAGAGAGAAAAGCCGCGGTTGACAGGCGGGTCGAAGGATTCTGAACCATCCCCAAACGATGCTGCGTGGCCGCGCCGGTCTTGGTGATTGACCCACGTCGTTCTTCACATCGACGCGCCTTGGCCCAGACAAATGTCGCGTGCCCAGCCATGCCCAAGATTACATGTGAAAACCAGGTCGAACATGCCACTGCTCAAATCAGCTGATTAAAAAGCCACTGGCAGTGCCTCACGACGCCAGGAATCTGCTGTTAAGAAGCCATTGCCAAGACAATGGTTGGTTTGTGCATGATGTTGAACTCGTCTCGCCTTTTCTGGTATCAAAAATTCCCGCCGTGGCTTCCCCCGCATTGTTTTAAGGTGAACTAGTGTAATCCGTGATTGAGCCCCATTTTATGGGTCGGTCCCTCCCCTTGTTGCAGTCCATTCCCCCATCGCCTTCCCACGCCTTGATCTTGGGCTGGGCTCGCAAAGAGCAGTTCATCAGTTCCAACTTGTCAAATACAAATTTGTGCGTAAAAACACAATCTGTGGAGTACAAAGACAGGAAAGAAGACTGGCGCGGGATGACGGCCTGCTGCCTATCTGCTTGCAATCTTCCTTATCACACAGGGACTTCCCAGAATCCACCAACTTGCAACACCCAGAGCGGTCTGGCCGAGCATCTGTTGATAAGACTGGCAATCCTACGCCAAGATCCACCTGCCATGATCCTAATACTGGTTCCCTGAAGTGGGCATTTGCCAAGCCGTGCCAGAGTCGTCTACCCCAGATATCCATCGGGCCAAGAAGCCAGGGTTGAGGCCAAGCTTTTCCATGACAGGAAGTTGGCAAGACACTCCAAGGATGGCCAAGCCATGGAGCCTTGTTCCGGTCGGCCAGCGAATGAAGGCAGAGCGAGACTCTTCTCAAGCCGCCTGCCCTCTCCGCTATTCGGTGCATTTTCCCTAGATGGAAAATGTGGCCGCCGTCCTGCCGGCAACGCCACGAGTCGCAGGCGATTGCTAGCGGCGCCGGGATAGCGCCGGCTTGGCCTGTGCCTCTGAGGGACAAGCAGCGTGCGCTGTGTTACCAGGGATTGCCCGCCCACCGGCCCTGCCGTTCAATATCGACGCTGGCCGGCTGCAGACTGTGCGACGATACGCAGCCTCTACGTCTCTGGGATCGGAAAAGAAAGCGACCAAAAGACACAACTTTCTTTTTTCAGGAACAGTGTGATGCCATACGGGCCGTCGCGTGTCGTCCGTGGAACAACGTCATCAGCAAAACGCAGGTTGGTCACAACTCGGCGATTGGTCGCCAGCTCGCGGCAACGGGAACCCAAGCTTCAGGTGGCGTTCCAAGACTCCAGTAGCAGGGCAGGGCAAGATCTGGGGCGCTGGCTTGGCACGATGAGAGCCTGTCCAATTCACCTGACACATGGAATCTCCGAACGGCGCTGCCAGGAGTCCTCCCTATCATTGTCGGCTCTCCGCCGGTGACGCCAACCCCGAAGAAGCCACCGACAACAAACGAGACGACACGATGAACATCATGACCTCGTTGTGTGTCTGTTCTGAACTACCTGTTGGCATACACCCAACGCGCAGATCACGGGCACCGCCGTAACCCCCTCCTGCACGAACTGCATGTCAACCACTCGGCTGCTCTGTTGCTTTCCGTCATTGCACCCCATCCTCGTCATGTCCGATTGGCAACGCTTCTTCTTTCGCCACCCCGGCTGTTGATGAAGCTGCGCCAGCTCGTTTCCCACGCTTGTTGGCCCCTCTGCTCCTGAGCTGATCCAGGTATTGGCTTGGCTCCTTCTCCATCGAGCAACTTCCTATCAGAGTCCCCGACCCTCCAACCGCACGTCTGACGCTTTTTAACTCCTTCGGTGGGGTTTCTAGCCATTTTCTGCGCTTCCGGCTTATTACATCCGAGGTTTCGTGGTCCCATGTGTCCTCGTTTGGCCTGTCCTTCTCACTGACCTGGGATCCTGGAACGCCCGTGCCCTATTCCCCGCCGTTCCCTCCTCAGTCCTCACAGAGTCCACCGGCACGGACCCTGGAGTGCATGTCACCTCACGGGAGCCGCGCATTGTCGTGTGTGATCCCATACCACATTTATTAGCTGCCTTCCTCCCCCCTCCCGTCCCGCTCCGTCCTCTTTTGTCCGTCACCATCCTTTGCCTGGTCGGACCTGATCACACTCTTACATCATGTCATCAGAAGAGAAAGGCGGCATGGGCCTCAACACGCCCGACAAGGAGGCTCCTCCAGCCTTCAGCAACGGCTCAGAGGGCCAGGCGCGCGATCACGAAGACTTCTTGACGAGGAACGGCCTCAATCTCCGGTCATTCCAGAAGCGCGACTATGGCGGAGGTGTTGTCGATTCGCTCGACCGCTCTCTGAGGACGCGCCACATGCACATGATTTCGATCGGCGGTTCCATCGGCGCCGGTTTCTTCGTCGGCTCCGGCAAGGCTCTCAGCAATGGGGGCCCCGCTTCTCTGCTCATCGACTTCCTCATCATCGGCGTCATGATGTTCAACACGGTTTACGCGCTCGGCGAGCTCGCTGTCATGTACCCCGTCTCTGGTGGCTTCTATACCTTCTCGACCCGCTTCATTGACCCGTCCTGGGGCTTCGCCATGGGCTGGAACTATGTTATGCAATGGGCTGCTGTCCTTCCACTTGAATTGACCGTCTGTGCCATGACCATCGGGTACTGGAACTCCGAAATCAGCGTCGGTGAGTTGACATACCAAATCGGCCGGGCTTCGCTCAGTTGCTAACTCGGCCTCTCCCCAGCCGTATGGATCTCCGTCTTCTTCGGCCTCATCCTCATCATCAACATCTTTGGCACCCTCGGCTACGCCGAAGAGGAGTTCTGGTCGTCGGTGCTCAAGCTCTGTGCCATTATCGTCTTCATGATCACCGCCTTCGTCCTCGTCCTCGGCGGTGGCCCCTCCGGTAGCCGCTACGACCATTACTATGGCGCCCGCCTCTGGTATGAGCCCGGTGCTTTTGCCAACGGCTTCCGTGGTTTCTGCAGCGTTTTTGTCACTGCAGCTTTTTCCTTTTCTGGGACTGAGCTTGTCGGCTTGGTAAGCCACCCCTGAATCCCTTTTTTTTCCCCCTCAAGACACGGACACAATTATCCCAACCCGTACCATGGAAACGAACGTTATGACTAAATGTCCTAAAAAAAAAAGGCTGCTGCCGAAGCAAGGAATCCGCTCAAGAGTCTTCCCGGTGCCATCAAGCAGGTCTTCTGGCGTATCACCCTCTTCTACATCCTCGGCCTGTTCTTCGTTGGACTCTTAATTCCGCACGATGATGAGAATTTGCTGGGCGCCAACCCCTACGCTGACGTCAACGCCTCACCCTTCGTCCTCGTGGGCAAGTACGCCAACCTCAAGGGCTATGACTCGTTCATGAACGTCATCATCCTCGTCTCGGTGCTCTCCATCGGCGTCTCGTCCGTCTACGGTGGCTCGCGCACCCTCACGGCCCTCGCCCAGCAGGGCTACGCCCCCAAGATCTTTACCTACATTGACCGGTCCGGCCGTCCGCTGGCGTCAGTCGCCTTCCTCTGCGCCTTTGGCCCTCTCGCCTACGTCAACCTCCACGCCGAGGGCCCGACCGTATTTGACTGGCTGCTTGCCCTCTCCGGTCTGGCCGCCCTCTTCACTTGGGGCTCCATCTGCCTAGCCCACATCCGTTTCCGTAAGGCCTGGCTCGCCCAGGGCCATACCCTCGACGAGATTCCCTTCAAGGCCGTCGGCGGCGTCTACGGCTCGTACCTTGGTCTAGGGCTCAACGTTCTGTGTCTCATCGCTCAGGTAAATTATTTTCTGTCAACATCCGCATTCCCCCTGCATCGCCCAAAAGTGAAACCAACCAATAAATTAACGCTTGTGATTCTTTCCAGCTCTACGTCGCCATCTGCCCTGTCGACGGCGGCTACAACGACGCCGAGGGCTTCTTCAAGTCGTACCTCGCCATGCCCGTCGTTATCGTCTTTTGGATCGGTGGCTTCCTGTGGAAGCGCACCGGCTGGCTCCGCACCGACCAGATTGATGTCGACACGGGCCGTCGCGAGCTGGATTGGGACGCCATCAACGAGTACCGCGCCAAGCTGGCGGCCATGCCTGCGTGGCGCCGGGTGTTGTGGACACTTTTTGTGTAAAATGAAAAAGAAAAAATGTCATATAAGAGGATATTATGTGTATGTAATGGGAGGGTTGGGCTAGGGGTGCATCTGATCTAAAGCGCTTTGTGTTGCGCTCCGTGGTCGCATGCATGACTATATGATTTGATGAATGTCAACCTGTTGAGTCTTCGAAGTACTGTGCGTGGCGATCGTAAGGCAGATTTTTGTCTCGCCTCCATGGACTACATGCGCTTCACTTCTACATGAAATCACGCCGATTGATTGTTCGTTGTCTAGCTGCAATGCTGTCTAATGTTGAGTTGTACTGTGTGATGGGATGCCGTGTGATGTGTCCGGGTTACAAAGATAATGTGTTCACTTCGCCTGGACTGTGGGGACACAAGATGTTGTGCTTCCTGTCAATGCAGCCAGACTTGTAGGGCTGCAACCTGCGGGAAATTGTTGACAGTTTTCTGATTAACCGGGCAAACCAGACGTCCCGAGAGAGAGAGTCCATGTTTCACAGCATCGACATTTGCACATTCGCATGACATCAGAGATTGAGCAGAAGAACACAAGGTAACGTTAGCTGATAAGTAACGTATGTATTTGATAAGCGAGAGCCTCACTCTTACCTACCCTACAACAAACTATCCTCAATTACTAAACCACAACACTAGAGACCAACTACAGTTACATCAGAAACAGCTAAATCAAATACTTCTACAGCCTCCTGCCAAGTGCGGGCGTTATGGCCATGCTTGCCACACACACCACAGCGCCGAACCTTCGTACGACCCTTCCCTACACCACTACTGTCACGGGTGGGCGCACTGTCACGACCCGTGACAACTACCCTCTGGGTGCGTTTCTTGCACTCCTCTCCCCTACAGTTCCCTGGCCTAGTACCCCCTGTGCAGCCTGTACAGTAAGTGATCCTCCCAAGCTATATACGTATTTTAGCTCTCCATCGCTTGCTTAGTGGCTCGTTGGCCTTGCAGAGCGAAGAGACCTTTGATTATAGGAGAGCCACTTGGTGCATTACAGCCATCGTACCCTTGGTAAGCTGGTCCACAGCAGCCAACATCGTAGTTTGAGAACTGTTTTTATGGTTGGCAATACGAGCCTTAATGAGTGTTAACTAAAACTTAGCTTCTCGAGGATTGTATAGTGTCTGGAAGACCCAGTGTTATTTAGTGCTAAGCTGTAAGGTCGGAGTTATTAGCATACGAAGCATTATGTCCAGGTAGGAAAACACCGTCTCCGGATCGTATAGTACCAGGCTAGCACCTACAAAGCCACCTTGCATATTTTTCTCTATCATCAAGGCAAAGAAAGCCTCGCGAAAGGCACACAGAAACTCGAGCTTACTCACGTGGTTAATATATATATATATATATATATCAAGTCCTCGATCTGCGGCCGTACGCCTGCTTCGACGGTCCAAAGCAGCCAACATCGAGTGGCTGCAGGAAATGCGAAGAATGTGGAGGCATGTTGTAAGGTGACACACAGGCTCACCAAGGAAGATGCACCGAATCCTCAACGAGCAGCAGGCAAGACGACTGCATTGTGCGTGCACCACTAACCAACTGACTGATCCTTGAGAGAGGGAAGTTTTAAGTTCCAATCTGAGTCTCCCGCTCTCCAGATATCCTCTCTCTGCTGCGAGTCATGTCGCTTCGCCATGAAATCCACAGTGTCTCGCCCGCCAATTGCCCAAGTGTAGGGCTCATGGTGGGGGCCGTGACACATGTAGAGCATGACGATGTTGTTCTACTGGCAGCAGCTCGAATTCGGTGGAGTGGTGGCTTTCGTGGCCGTCAAGGATCAACAACCGGTACTGCCTTTCGTACACGGTGCCGTATGGAAGTCGAAGTGCTTGATCCAACCAAGGCCTACTGCATTGGTAGTCCAGCCGTTCTCGGTGGCTGCAATTCGCTACTCGTCTGGGAGGCTGCACTCGGTATACCAGTTGGCGAGATGGTACTGCGCAGCCAAGATGATGAAGGGAGGGATGGCCCAGTTGAGCGCATTGACTCCTTGGATCACCGTTGCCCATTCGCGATTGCCTGGCTGAATTAGTTTTTCCTTGCTACGGCCGTCCAAAGTTGTAACCACTATGCCTGCGAAGATGATGCCCATCATGAATCCGGTCTCACCGAAGTTGTAGACATCGTTAGGTAAAATGCCGTACTTGGCCATAACGTTCCTTACGAGGGCAAACCACTCGCTAATGACCTTTGCATCTTCGCATTTTGCCCTCTGGTAATCATATCTACGCGTATAACGTGTCCGGAGCTCTGGCTGGCGTTTGACAAAGTTGTATGCCCAGCGTTTACCGACAGGGTGTACTGTACATCGCGTCCGCGCCGCAGTTAGTTGGCCATATCTTCTACACCACAAAACCTAGGAGGAATGCGCGGGTATATAGCTAAATCACACACTGAACTATTATCTTCTCCTCCAGGTCCGTTAGACTACGTGAGTTGGCTAGAATATCGCGTCGTGCAGGTATATTGGCGAGTCGACGACCGATAGTTCGGCTCGCAACGTCGTTAATCTTTGCTGCGGCTCATATACTTGGTTTCAGGTATTCTGAATCGCTTCAACGGCTAGATTACCCTAGCTTTCTTTAAAGTAGGAGGCATGTTGGGTTAATGAGAAAATTGGTGTTGAGTGTAAAGGTAACGCGTCGCGTGGAAAAGTGAGGCGCTCCCCTATCAAACACATTAAAGGGAGATGGCCAACCCACATCAGATCTCAAATCCCTGTCAAGTTTCGTGGTGCGACTGCCCATCCCACTGCTTCCTGATATTCATGCCTGGGACGCCTCACTTGAGTCATCCTATCGGGGGATTAGGTTCCCATCCACCTCGCCAGGATGCGTTTACACAATCTATGCCTTTGAGGTTGAGGCGGGCCGGACATGAAGCCAATGTCATCGCCAGCCGGCAAACCCCTTCAACTGTCCCCCTTTCAACGAGTGTGTTGTCTCAAGAGACATTCATACCAGACAGTGGCAGGCAGACATTTCACCCTAAAGGAAGAACTCTGCGAGGACCGTGACTCCCTCACACGATATTATATTGTCGACTTGGCGTTTCCCAAGGTCTACCTTTATTCATTGCTGGATAGGGTACATTCCGCCCAACCGGACTTGGTTGGCTGCTTGGCCTGTTGGAGAACATATGGAGACTTATGAAGTTACCTACGTGCATGGTTTAGTACCTATGCTTCCAGTTATCTGCATTTTGGTTTCATTTCATAGATATCCCATGCCGGGGCAAGAAAAATTGATAATGAAACGTGACGTGACAGCCAGTACTCCTAACCAGAGATCCAATCCATGATATCCTACCTATATCAGAAACCCAACACCAGCCCTCATCCCACCCGATAACCCCCTCCCCTATTCCTCATCCTCATCCTCATCATCAGCATATTGCACATGGAACGCAACCAACAACCAATCCGCCCCAGCCGTCTGCCTCCACGTACTACTGCAGCTCGCCACCACCTCCCTAACTCCCTTCCGCCCGTACCTAAACAGACTAATTTTATACACTAACGCAACTGCCATCAAATCCACCTCCACAACCAACGGCTCCCCGTGGAACCTGTACCCGGTAAATTTCTTCCTGTCCGCGGCACGCTGCAGCACGTCCACGACGCTCGGCTGCGTCTCCTTGCTCAGGGGCTCGCTCGAGCCGCCGGGGGCCAGCAGCGGGTTGATCATGATGCAGTCGTGAGCGAGGTATTCGCGAAGCGTCTCGGGCTCGTCGCAGAGTGCGCGCCAGAGAAGCGTCTCCATCTCGCGGGCCGACGCGTGGTTGCGCTTCGAGATGGTGTCGAGGCGCGCGTTGGAACCCATGGTGGTCGACGACGAAATGTGCGGCCCGCTGCCGGGCGGCGACTGGCGTTTCTCGTTTGTCAGGCCTAGGACTGTGGGCATTTTGTTTCTTTTTTATTTTTTGACAACCGGTTTGTAGTTGTTTTCTCCCCTCTGGATTGATTGCGTTGGAAAAGTATAAGTGTTGGGACTTTGTGCGTGTAGGCGATATGAACACTTAACAGCAAGTTGTTAGTGTTGGTGTTGTCCGGGGTTGGTAACCGCAACAGTTGATCAGACGGCGTAAATAGGGGATTGATCATTGAAGTATTCAAGTCTGACCAGACCCCAAAACCCAAATGACGACAAATGAGTTATATCAAGCCATATCCAAGGTCAAAAACCAAGAAAACCGGACGAGCAGACAAATCACGGGTCCTTGCTCGCATGGTGTCGGCTGACGTCACTTGTCCGACTCACGAAGCTCCGTAGCCAGCCGCTACAGGTTTCCGCCCTCCACCATGGGTAGATCAGCTCCACGCGGCACACAATGCGGACTTGTTTGTGCTACTGAAGTCTAGGCTCCCTAGACTGGTTATGCCATGCATCTTCCGAAGTCTTTTAAGTTTTGAATACTTCCGGTGCGTCCTTGGCAACTCGACCTGGTGGCTGGGGTTAGCAAAGGCGAGGCACATGAATGAAGCACTGTCCGTATTACCCCTTGCGTCCAGGACAGTTTAAATATGAATACCACAGGTAGCCCCTCGCTGCGTGGCACCGGCCCACTCTTCTAAACTTCCTTGACCTGCCTAGTGGTACAGCGCTACACCGCAAAACAGAACACGTAGGTAGTAGCTACGTCGGGACCTAGGTACATAACTTGACACAAGCAACAGCCCCTGATTACCCCTATTAACCACCCCAAAATGTAGACGTGATAAGAATGTGAAAGGATATATCCCCACGCCAAAAGAACAAACACCCTTCCTCTTCTCGCACCAAACGGACCATCCAGAGACAAGCCAGGCCCATATTCTCGCAGGACTGAGGATGAACAGCACCCAATATCAACCCGGCAATACATCATGATTTCAGCCCAGAGCCCTAGCCAGGCATAGCCAAGAATCACCTATGTTTGATCCTGACCCTGACTCTGGCTTTGACCCAGCCCTCCTCCCTCAGCAACATGCAAGCTCTGATGACCCGGCCTTGATTCCAGCCTCCCAAAGTTTTCGCTCGCCCTCCTCAGGTTGATCATCATCTTCTCCACCAACGCCGCCGAGTGGTCATCTTGGGCGGCGTTAGCTGTGGCCGGCGGGGGAGCAATTGGAGCTTCCTGTTGGACTAGCGGCGGCGGTTGTTGCAGCCGACGTGTTAAAGACCAAATTTGCCCGTTTGTTGGGGCTGATTGATGTGTTGCCGGATTCGGTGCCAGCACGCCCGTTTGAGATGCCCAGCCTGGGACTGGTGTAAAGCTGGCCTGGCCAGGTGTTGCTGTCCATTGGCCTTGTTGCGCGCTTTGGTGTAATTGTAGGTTTGGGACAGGGCCCGGGGCAGGGGTTGCTTCAGCCCGTGGAAATGGTTGAGTTGATGGAGTGTCTGCTGTAAAGGGATTCTGAGGCGGAGGAAGTGGGGCTGGTGGATTGGGACGCTGCCCTAGAGATGGCGGTACGGCGTTTGGTGATAGGCCGGCCATCTGTTTGACATATGGCGGCAAAGGAATTGGGCTATGGCTCTGTTTCGTGAGGGGCTGTTTCGCCTGCGCCGGCTGCGGAGGTGCCGAAGTTGCCGGCTGAGGTGTCGGTTGCCAGACGTGATGACCGGACTGGCTTGCATGTTGCGGCCGCGATGCCCCACTTTGTGGCTGGGTCTTGAATTGCCTGACCTCAAAGCGCTGACCACCGGAAGGGGTTTGTATCGGATGGCCCTGGTTGTGGTACACGGGCGCCTGAGACGGTGCCGCCGCCGGGATCGGAGTATGGGGCGAGGGAGACTGCGGAGGTTGGGCAGGTGGACGAGGGCGGATTTGCGAATACGGAGAGGCGTTCGCTGGAGGAGTATCGAATCGTGGTCGCAAAGGCTGCAGCAACGAGGCGGGCACCTGCTTGATGGGGCCCTTGCTGGACCCTCCCGAGAGCGCTTTCTGCGCCTTAATCAGAAATTCTCTGAGATTCCCTTCATAGCCGTTCGTGAACCCGCCCCATTGTCCATATGGTGTGCGGTATCTCGATGAGTCCCTAGCACTGCGTTAGCATTGTCCCAAAGTACAAGACTTAAGGACTGATACACACCTGTTGTGGTTGACTTGGAAAAAGCTGTACTTTTGGTAGGCACGCATCTGTGGTTGTCCTCCAGCCTGCGGGCCGCCAACACTCGGAGATCCCAAAGCTGACGAAGTCATCGGCGCAGATTGCTGCGGTACAGGAGCACCCGCACCCATCGATGAAGGCCAGGCTCTTGGCTGAGGTTGAACAGATTGCCCTGATTTCATGTGAGCAGGGGGCCAGGTTAAGCCAAGAAGCTTCGGGAATCCATTACTACCTCCGACGGGCGCGAAACGATCCGACGAATACATTGCCGGTGAGGTCTTGGGCTGAAGGTCGAAAGTGGATGGTTCGCGCTGCCTTACATGAAGGTAAGGCTGCTGCTGCTGCTGCTGCAATTGCTGTTGCTGTTGCGGCTGCTGAACTTGTGGCTGGGAATGTCGAGGGAATACGTGGTGGTGAAATGTCGGCTGGGCTTGTGGTCTTGGTACCACTGGTTGAGGCTGGAACTGCTGGAACGCTGAAGTGGGTGAAGGCGTGCTGACAGCAAACATATCTGACGTGAACGGAACATGATGTTGTGTAGTACTTGGCGCAACCGGCTTCCTAGGCTTGTAGACGTAAGGCTTCTCCTGTTTCGCCGTGGCGACTGCTGGCAGCACCCTTGAAGGCGGCGGATGGTTTGCATACGCTCCGGGCACCAACGGCCCCGATTGAGGGACCAGAGGCATCCGCACCGGGGGAAGCGGCTTCGGTATGGTATCCAGGAAATTGCCCTTAGGGTTATACCACGGTCGCGACGGGTCATCCGTGTACTGGGCTTTGGCCTCTGTAGAGGTCTTGCCCAGGTAGTGCCAGACCTGGTTCTCCTTGGCAAAGTCGATCTTGACCTGCGCATGGTTGTTGACCGCGTCGCCCAAGTGAAACTCGGCCCACGTGAATCCGGAAACAAACTCGTCATCTTTTCTTGGAGCTTCGTCGACGGCCCTCTTGGCGTTAATCTCCTTCTGTGCCTTCCTGCAAGTCGGCAACGGAATAGCATTCGGCGAAGCCTTGGGAAGACGGAAATCTTCAGGGTCGGGCAGCCGCAGCCACTTCCATTCCACTTCGACCCGATCACTATTGTCTGTTAGTCCACGCCCCCAAAGACTGCCTCGGCCGACATACCCATTAGGGATGATGTCGAGAAGGAGTGTCTCCTCATCCAGACGGTTCTCGACCACCACGCCAGCAAAGATCTCCCCGCGATAATACTGCAACTGGCAGATGTCGTTCTTCTGGAGGGCCTTCGCGGCCTCCCGGATCCGCGGATCGTCCTCCAAGACCTCTCCATCCAGCTTCCTCTCCCTCTTGGTCCGATGGAACCGGCAGCTGAACTCAAACGCTTGCTCCTTGTATTCGGTCCCATCCTCTCCAAAGACTGGCACTTCCCCTTCCTCCACAAAGACGCCAGCAGCTGCCGCACAGGTTGCGTGATAGGAACGAGGGCATTTCTTCTGGGAGCACTGGAAGCATGCGCCCTTCTTGGAACGGCAGTAAAGACACTTGAGTTCCAAACGTGCCTTGTCGATGCCGGCCACGTTGGCGATAATTTCCTTTCCATCCAGGGTCTCAATGTACGTCTCGGGAAGGTAAAGAGCGCACATGCGGTGAGCTTTGCGGCCATCGTCGGTGTTCATGATCTCGGCGCCAGGAATGTCGTTGGGGCAGAGACAACAGGGGGCCTCGACATGTGGCTTGAGCCGCAAGCGAATCTTCTTCGTCTTCGCCCGTGGCTCCTTTTCGTTGGCCGTTCGCTTGCGTTTCCGACCGGAAATTTTGACTCTGACGGTGTGGCTCGAAGGTGGACTGGGAAGACCAGTGTCGTCCTCTTCATCCTCTTCTTCTTCGTCCTCATCTTCCGTCTCCTCATACTCAGTCTCCTCGCCGCGCAGCTTGCGCTCAATCTCGTAGACGTCGACCCAAACACTGTCCTGCGCCTGGGCACACTGGCACTTCTTGGCGATCTTGCCCATCGGTAGCCAGCTATCCAAGGCAAAGTTGACTGCCTCAGCGCAGTTGTAACCGAGGTTGTATCCCGAATGGTAACCATAAGGGTAGGTGACAACGAACTCGCCAGGGTATGAGACGCACTTGTTGACCGTGATGTTGTAATGTTGCTTGAGATGTGACGGTGAGATCAGGAATCCCTTGTGCCTGAGGAACTGATCGCAGGCTTTCGCTTCGGTCGGCCAGATATTCTTCATGGCAGCCTCGAAGCGGCGGGCGTCGGCTTGCGAAATGCTGTACCACTGCTTCGGGGCGCCAAAGTGAAGGTAATTGATGCTGTAGAGATCGACATCCTCCAAATGCCAAGCGAAGGTCGCTTTCCACATACCCAGATACAGGTATGCGGTATTAACGCCCGGCACCTTGGTGCCCAAGACGTCGAGGAGGTTAGGCAGCTTGTTCAAGTTCCAAAGCTTGACAGAGTCGTGAAAGAGGGTGCCTGGAAGATCTGCTCCATACAGAGGCGGAGCGTATGTCAGGGTCTTCCAATAGATCTTCTCCAGCTCTTCGCAGCGTTCTGGTGTGAATTCGGAAATATCCATCCGATAGTCCCAGTCCTTGAATGCAGCCTCATCGATCATGGCCGAACCTTCGCGACGGATGTATTTCCGGCGCGCAGACACGGACTGGGTCTTCGGCTTCGATTGCCCCATGCGTCCGATACGTCCCATGCGACGCACCACCGGAGGCTCGTCATCGTCTTCGAATTCCTCCTCCTTGACGCCAGGGTCATCCTCCACGGACTTGAGCACCTCGTCGTTTTCTGGCACTGGCGACACCGGCGTCATCGGACGTTCGTCGGGCTCTTCGGGCTCTTCTTTGGCAGCCCTTGCCGACCTTCGAGTGACTCTTCCGCCTCTTCGCTTCTTGGTCGGCGTGGAAGTCGCTGCCGATCTGGGAGTCGGGTCGGCAGCCGCGCGAGACCTGGTAGCAGGCTTTCTCTCGGCGTTGGCCCGTCGCTCGCCTCGCCTCGCGGGTGGCTGATGCTCGCTTTGCTCGCAGAGCTGTCTCCATTGCGGTAGATTGTACGAGCGCTGGTGCAGGATATTGACCTGTCGGTATGTTCCGTTGAATCCCATTATGTCCTGCTTGATCGGCTCGCGCACTCGGATCTGCTTGATGAGGTCGTCCACTGGTGGCAAAGAGTCCTTCCACTCTTGGGGGGCAATAATCTTGATGATGCCCGACTTCATGCCGTATTTGTCGACCTTTTCCATCTACAATGCGACCGTTAGCGGGATAGCAGGAACGGACTTAGCGGGCCTGCGTACGAAGAGCTTGAAATCTTGGAACTGCTTCATGGTCGGCTTGAACACTGGTACTGTGCCAGACCAGTGATCAGGAAGAATTTCGCCGATATCATCGGCCGCCGGCTGCGGTTCGGGCTCGGGTTCAGGTTCACGCTTCGGACCATCCTTTGACGTGTCGTCCAGTTTGCCGGCGAGTTCATCGAGGTCGCTGAGTTCCGAGTCGCTGCCGTCGACGTCCATGGCATTGTTACTGTCCGGCGGCGAATGGAGACCGACCGGCTTAGGCTTATGATCGGGCAGTTCAACGTCCATGGCCACGGTGGGCGCCGGAGCGCCAATCGCTTCAATGGACATTGTGCCGGGCGCTACATGCGTGCGTCCGAATGCGTGCAATGAAGACACGGTCGAGATGCGATGAAGTGAAGCAAGGGTCGAGTTCTCGTATCACCGATCGACAGAGATTCGCCTAGCGGCGCAAGTGCCGTCGGCGAAAGGCAGTTGCGGGACCGGAATCTGATAATCTTTGAGGTTGTTCAATTCGGAGTACAGGCGGGGGCTGGTTGGCAACGGGAACTCTGGCTGGCTGCTATTGATGGGTCGATTTAGCAGGAATCTGGGTTGATCGCTCCCTGGCAGGCCCTGCGCTAAGAAGGAAGATGCGGGCGAGCACCAAACGGGGAAGGTGCTGCAGGCGGTGGGTTTCAGTGGGCGCAAGCACTGCCGTTCTGCACAACCGCAATTGATGTCGTTCAAAAAATCTGAGAACTCCACTTCTTTTGAGCGATTGGCGACACTGCACGGAAAAAACGCTGTTTTTCGGTTGTATCCTCGAAGAGAATCGCCATCTGTGACTCGAGTCGGCTTGATGGGTTGATCATCCGCCGTCGGGTGACCGATGGGAAAGGGTTGAGCATTGCAGGGCGCTTGCCGCTTGTGCTTCGGGCTTGGAATCTGCCAGCTCGCACTAGGCTAGAGTAGGAAGTGACGCACAGGCCTGCATGATGGAATCGCCTAGTATGATTGGTTGCTCAAGACTTCTCAGAATCCGGCATTCTTCTCACAACTGGACGTCATTTTCAACCCCATTGTTCGTGTTGCGGGGCATTGGACTTCAAGTTGATTCCAATTCAAATTCATAGTGTCACTGCTGGAGTATGGGACTCAAAAACACACCCCGATACTTTCTTGGTCCCGTCCGTCTATAGTTATCTTGAAGGACGTCATGATGGCCAGATCAGCCTGCTTCTTCCCATGGAGACTCGGCAAACGTTGATTTTGTTTTTAGTGCAACACATAGTTATAGGGCCAGGGAAAGAGAGAAAGGGCCATATGGAAATGAAAAAAATGGGGAATGGATCTAATGAACGCATTCACGGAAGTCAGGCCGAAGGAATGACTGGACTAGGGAAAAGTTAAAGGCGGAGTATATAAGCTTCAAACCTCTCTCTCAGGGATCTTCCCCTATTGGTTAAGTATCTCGAGTCATACGCTAGTGGCCAAACCAGGGTTGTGGACGTTGTGAACCGCGGGCTGGCAAGTAGGGGTCCGAGTCCTTGAGCCACAGGTTGTGGCTCTAGAATCCTAGTGGACGGTGGTGAAAGACCCCGGAATTAAGACATGATGACAGGAAATCCCCTAGAACCATAGCTCAAAGCAAGATTTTCTCCATCCCATCTTGCGCTAAGCCAAGAAGTAGACACAAAGAGACTTCCTTCAAGCTAGGGTCAGAACCTGGCAGTAGTGTAGCACACGATCACTTCGGCAAATCAGGTCAACGCCAGATTAGATAAGATGGAGCAGGCCAAATACGAACCGGCTGTCCCTGAACTACTTGGGGTACAGGTGCCGCGTGGGGTTCCGTTGGAGATGATTTGCAGCAGGGCTCCGCCCATGTGACGGGGTTCGGCCTGATCGACTTGGATCAGAGGTGTACCGACAGCTTCATCACTCGTCCGCAGCGCTTCTCCTAGTCGTTACAAGAACCCACACAACACTCTTCTGCCAATCTCTAGCAACCCACACAGAAAGAGTCATCAATAGCGAGGTAGATTGGTGGCAAGCCGGCGCCAGACATCAGGAATTAAATATACGGGTCGTATACACAGCAAATAAAGACCGCCTTGATCATCGTATGCTTAGATGCTCCGCGCCCAAGCCGATCGCTTCAAACATGAGAAGATTGCCGTCCACGGCTAACCACGCAATGCCTTAAGACATCGGTCAGTCGAATGCAGGGACATAAAAGGGAAAACATAAGAAACGTAGAACCTACCAGCATAGACAACCAACTTAGTCACCACCTCTACATCATATCGCACCCTGGGCTTCACCAGCTTGGAGAACACCTCCCCCTCCCCAAGCTCATCCTCCTCGCCGAGAAACAGATCGACCCCCGCGAGACTATCCTTCGCGGGCGCATCGGGTGTTGGAGCAGCCACGACCGTCCCGGTCTCCATCATCCCCTCAAATTCCGCCAGCCGTCCCGCGCTCCGCTGCGCTCCCGAAACCTGCACGCACTCACCATCGACAACAGCCTTTTCCCTCAACCCATTCATGCTCAAAGCCACTTTCAAACCCCTCCCGCCATTCTCACTCTCCAGACTCTCCCTCCTCCTCCGCTCGCGATACGCCAGCGTCTCGTACGCATCCGCCGCGCTCTGCGGGCCGATACTGACCGATCTTCCTCTCCCAGGCCCGCGGAAACTCCGCACAATCCGGGGCAGGTCGCTCACGTTAGGCAGGACATTGTCGTCCCTCACATGCAGCGGCACGTCTTTGTACTCTGACGCGGGCACGAAAAACCGCCTGGGGAGCGACAACCCGTGCGTCTCGATGACGCGGTAGAGGTGCGGCAGGACGCGGAGCAGGGCGGGTTTCATCACCTCACGCCAGGCGAAAATCACGGCCACGCCGAAGACGAGGCGGGCGACGGCGCGCGGCCAGCCTAGGCGGGACAGGTCGAACGTGGCTTGGGGACCGTTGTAAATGGCCGCGAAGCGGGAGTAGCGCGCGAAGCGCCAGGTGCCGGCCTCGACGCCGATCATGACGCCCGCGAAGGCGACGCTGTCGTCGAAGCAGGGGCAGTCGTCTGCGGGCTCCGGGTGGACGCGCACGAGGACGATGATGACGAGAGCGATGGCCAGGGGGGCGAGGTAGGAGCTGGCGTAGAGCCAAGCGTTGAGGCGCGGGGCGAAATAGAACTCGACGAGGGAGATGGCGGCGCCCATGAGCGAGCCGACCAATACGTCGACGAAGCCGTGCATGCCGCAGTACAGGCGGCCTATGACGATGGAGAGGGCGTAGGAGTAGGCGAGGACTTCCAGGGCGAGTGCAGTGCTTGGGGAGAAGGTGGGGTTGGGGGTCTCGCGGTGCAGCATGAGGACCGCGTAGACGGCGACGGAAACTGCGTTGGCCGAATGTGTGGAGGGAAAGCCGTATTCGAGGGCGGCCGAGCCCGACATGGTGATGCGCTGGAGAGGCGGGGAAAGGGGCCGAGGGAGGGAGACCATGTCCTTAATGAAGCCCGTGAAGAACACGCCCGAAGCGAGGATGTGGACGAGCCTGCCAAGCTCAGGTTAGTCGCAGGTTTATCTCTCCGTGGGGTGTTGGCTTCGGCCGTTCCTACCCCTTCCCAAACTCCGAGAAGCCGCACCAGAAGAGTATTGGCAGGAAAACCATGAAAAATGTGTGTGTGCCGAGGTTGGCCGTGATGGCGAAGTAGCTGTCGAGGGCGGGGGTGCGCATCATGCTCTGGAGATAGGCCAGATACGGGGTCTCCCACCGCACCATGGGCAGGAGCCTCTGTCGCAAGTCGTATCGCCATTTCGGAAGCGCTCGCTTGTCTGAGTTGCCGCCATCAGTAAAGTGACCTGAGAGGCGCGCCTTTTTGTAGCTATGCTAGAGTCCGATGAGGGAGGGTAGAGTTTCGAAGCGTGGCCCACGGCGGGGATTATCATGGGGTTGCGCGAGGGGAGCACGCTCAATTGGCGCGGAACAGTCACATACAGTGATGCAGACTCTTCAACCCGGCGTCAACCACGCCGTTATGTCCCTTCGGCCCGACGATGGCAGGCGTCGCTGGGGTATCAACGAGCCCTGAGCCGGAGCCCGGGCCGCGCGCGGGGGGGTTCATGGGATTGAAGCCGCGCCGAGGTCGTCGTAATGCCCACCAATTCGGCTCCGGAACGAGCAGCGGGCGGACGAGAAGCGGTGGGGGTTTTGGTGCGATGGCGGCTGTGAGACATGGATGTGGTGACGTGGACAGTCGCCCGTCGAGACCAGGAACTCGGCTTGCTCAAATCATTTGGTGTCTACTAGGGCTGTCCACATGAAGTGCAATGCAGTCGTTGGCTTCTGGTCTTGGCGAAATTCTGCATCAATTGGCCTCGGCCGCGGCCCGCCGAGAACAGAGAGTTCATCGCTGCTTCTGGTGGCGCTCTCTTCACCAGGTGGTAACGCTGAAGCTGATTTGCTCATACCCATGCATATGGCCCCGCATCCGTTGCTGCAGCAGGCATGTGCAACCTGCTACCCCTTTGACATTTTGAATACAGATTACACACAGAGGTACTCTCATTGACTAGAGAAACACTACTAGGTACCTTACAATCTCACCTTCCGCATCATGCAGGTGCCGACGCTCTCAGGCAGAACAGCCGTCATCACAGGCGCAACCGGCGGGATCGGACAGACCATTGCCCGACAGTTTGCCAGGCAGGGCGCCAGCGTCGTGCTGGTGGGCCGCAACCAGGTCAAGCTCGAGCGCATCGTGAAGGAGCTGGGTCCTAGAGGCCGACCTGAACCCAAGACGCACGCCGCGGTTTGCTTTGATGTTTGTGAAGCGAATGGATGGAAGTCCTTGGTTGAAAATGCAAGTCTATCTTGTTATTTACCCCATTTCTTTGCACAGGGAAGGGAATTTTCATAACACGGCGGGAAACAGACACAGATTGACATACTCATCAACTGCGCCGGAGAAACACAACAGTCCCTTCTCTTGCGCACAAGCGAGGAAAGTATCCAGCACCTGCTGGACCTCAACCTACGCAGCGTCGTATGGGGGTGCAAGACGGTCGGGAAGCAGATGGTGGCCCGGCGGCGCAAGGGCGGATGCATCATCAACATCTCAAGCCTGCTGGCGTATCGTGCTGTCATCGGGACGTCCATCTATGCTGCTGCCAAGGCGGGCCAAATAGGTGTGTGAAAATGTTAAAAGAACTCAACCATGCCATGACAGTGAATACTTATACACCGAACTAGGTCTCACCACCGCCCTCTCCCAAGAGTTTGGTCGCCACGGCATCCGTGTCAATGCCATTGTGCCTGGATACATCGATACCGCCATGACAAAGGGTGAGTTCAGGATTTCAATTCATGGTTGCCGTAGAAACCCATTACAGCGTTGCCAGTCCTGTGGCCGTTCCCAAGCCAGTTCAGACCGCAGCGAATGCTACCTTGCATCGCATGTATAGTGGCCAAAGCTAATCTTACATGTCCTCGCCATTACCCACACGAAGATCTCGATAAGAAAGAACTCATCAAAAGGATACCCCTCGGGCGCTTCGGGACGCCGGGGGAGGTCGCTCACGCCGCTCTCTTTCTCGCCAAGAACAATTATGCAAATAACTGCATCCTCCATCTCGACGGCGGGCTGAGTGCTGTCTGATGCGTGGTCGTCTGGCGCAGGCGGGATCGCGCCGTACTCTTTCTGTTATGTAGCAAGGCACTCTTGGTTATCCGATGCAGCATTCAGTCATCATCAATGATGATGGCGCCGCCCCCAGCGCTATCGTCGAGGACGACAATGTCGTCGTCTTGACCCACAGATGATGCCGCTGTCTTCGCCTTCTTGGCCGCCGCGACATCATCCGGGCCCTCCGGATGCGGACGCTTGGCCGGGACTACCTCGGCTATCGCTTCGCTTTGCTGCCTGCTGCCGTGGCCGCCATTGGCTTCAGGCGCAGGTGTTTTCTTCGGCTTGGTTGGGATTTTGACCTCAGTCGAAGCGCCCTTGATGGGCTTGTCTTCGAGAGGTTCCTTGCTACAGAAGGTTAGCAGGATTGACTTGAACGTGGGAGCAAGGTGCTTACGCTTCTTGGATGGCGACTACCACGTTGACGTACGGATTTTCGTCGTCCTCGTCTGTGATGGTCAAAAAAGAGTCCGGCTTGATGCCTGTACGATACTGTCAGAAACGCCGAAGCTATTGTACAATAAATTACCATTGATGCTTACCGAGCTCGCTTAGTTTCTTGCCGAGATTGTCCGTCTCGTCGGGGTCGTACAGAATGCCAACCTCATTGCTGACCGAAATCTCCTTCTCGCCGTACCCCAGCTGGAGCTTCAAGTAGTCTTCCACGAGATCGTTCAACGTCGCCCTTGAGAGGTCGACGTAGGCGCGGGCTTGAAATACGCCGCAGACCGGACAGTCAGGGTTAGGCTGTCGGCATTTGTCCGACGCGAGGAGTCGGGCAGGAGCAAAAGGCGTCAGGAACACCTCCTTAGTCTTGTCATACTCGCCCCTGAGCACCTTGAATGCCTCGAGAACGCAGAGGCCGGCGACGATGGCGTTCGTGGTCGCAATGGCAGGGATAATGTTACCCGCCATCTGCTTGATGTCAAACTTGGATTTCCGGTCGATACCAAAGATCGTCGACCTGATATTTGCGCTCGCAGCGACAAAGTCGAGCGTGTCGTCGTCATCCTTATCAAAGGTAATGATCGCGTCTTGGCTTGAGCCGTTGGCGGCGTTCTTCGTTGCGAGGGCGCGCTTGCTCAGCCTGTCGAGGCTGTCTTTGAGCACGACCAGGTTCTCCTCCAAGGACCAAACCTTCTGGTCGTTTTTGAGGACCGCATCCTTTGCTGCCATAGCGTCCAACGCCTTCTCTAGCAATGCCTTGTAATCAAGTGGCTCCGGCGGCTTCCTAGTCTTCCACATGTCTTCCATGGAGCGCAGCCGGACGATATCTGTATTGAACACTTTATCGAACAGCATCTGGTGGAAGTCCGGGCTGCCGACTGATTGGCGGATCTTTCGCAAAGCCTCCGACTCTCGCTTCAGCTCTTCGATCTCCTTTGCATTTTCAGCATCCGCCGAGTGGTCAAACGCGGACTGGTCCTCGCTCGTCCCAAATATCTCGTTCAGCAGATAACTCTTGCCCCAGACGATGCAGTGAATCGGTTGGCTCGGGGTGCTGCGGATCGTGCAGACCGGGAATGTTTTGGGCGTCTCCTTTGGCGTGCAGTCGTAGCATGCCGTGACGCCCTTCTTGATAACCTGGACTTGGCCGTTGAAGCCAGTGGTCCCGCTCTCAATCAGCGGCACATCGGCCGCCAGGCACATCTTGTTCACATGCCGCCGCGCTTCCAAGTTGTCTAAGGCGTTGAACACAATCGTAAACCCGCTAAACCACTCGATACTGAACTCGGAATCCTTGATGTTGGCATGGTAGGCGACGATCTTGACCGCCGGGTTGAACTTCTCGGCAACTTCCTTGGCGACCTAGTAGCAAGGAGTCAGTCAGGGTTGAGTCTTGGCGACAATCGAAGGCGCCCTTACCAATGCCTTGGACTTCCTGATATGTTCTTGGCGGAAGAGGAATTGCCGGTTGAGATTGCTGAGGTCAATCGTATCCAGGTCGACGACATGGACCTCTCCGAAGCCGGTAAGGACGAGGTTCTTGAGTAGTTCGCATCCAATGCCGCCAGCGCCGACCATTAGCACGCGCGACTGTTTTGCGACGGTTAGCAGGGCCACAAGGTCGTGTTCCATGTCGGGCGAGATGGCGGAGCGAGAGGATGAACGGAACAAACGTAAATGTCTGATGCGTAAAGAAATGGGAAAAGTTGGTGAACTGTGCTGTAGCTTATCGTTCTCTGCCGTGCGGCCGCGAAGAGACGAATGGTTGGATGCGAAGGGATCGAGCGATTGAAGCCCGGGTACCCACCTGCTTGACACGCGCATTCAAACTCCGACCCAGAGTCTGCGCATTGTAGCTGTCGCGGGTTAGGGAGGGTGCGATGACTGGGGCAACCGGCGCGATTGGCGCGACTGGCACAATGGGAGCAGTGAAGCCTGTGCTTCCATGCATGGCCGCGGGTTCCATGATGCGATACAGAGGTATTGGCGAGGAAAGGGATCGGGAAGGTAGGGAAAGGAGAATGGACAGGCGGTTGAGAAGTGGACCTAACGCCTTATAGCATATCCATGAATATTCAACGCCGTCAGTGAATGAACCGAATTGCCGTCCCAGAGCCTTGTCATGTGATGCATCGCATTACTTGCTCATCAAGAACCAAGCCAGCCTCTCTGTCAGGACGGTTGCATCCGGCTGAGTGGGTCAACGCGGCAGGACGCGACGGGAATTGAGGATGGCTCGTGCAAGGGCCCCGCATGTCACCGCCGAGAGTCAACGTTGTCAGAAATGGGAGCATGTCTACCATTCTTGACTTGGGACTGAATTCGAAGGAACCGAGCGCCAGAGTGGACAGGGCTTCGAGGCGGACTTGACCACAGCTTCAGAATTACTTTCGTTGTTCGACAAGGTTCGACGGCATCATGCGTGGATGTTGCAGCAGGATGTGCTTGGTACGAAGTACTTTTGGTACGGAGTACGGATTACATCCAAGTACAACCCCCTGACAATCGACGGAACATCCCCCATTGGCCGCCTTGCGAGGCCTGAATCTTGCAGCAGCGAAGGAGTGTGTCTCCATGAAAAGTGGTCACACTTGCAGGCTCAACTCAAATGGAGGCTGACTTTCAAGTCATCCTCTTGTGATGAAACCTAAACATTTAAAATAAACCTGCTCAGGAACATGGAATCGTCCCTCTTGAATACGTTGCGTTAGCCTTCCCTGCCGACAATGCCATCTCTTTGCGCGCCAAAGCGAGCCATCTTTTTGACTCCAGCGCACGTTCCCTATTTCGTCCGACCCCTGTTTAGTAGGATCAAACCTTGTTCATCACCTCAAACTCCAGCCAACCTTCTCTTACCCCCTTCTACGGAGTTACAAATCCTCCCTTTCCCTCCCACAATCGTCCAAAATGTCAGACGACGAAGCCGACCCAGAACTCCTTGCCCTTCTCCGGCAGCACCTGCAGGGAAAACTAACCCTGCACGACGGGCCCGAGACAGGGGTCCTCCAAGGCGCAGAGTATGTTTACGACAACGCCATCGACGTCGCCATCGACATGCGCGCTTGCAAGAATGCAGCGGCCGTTATCTACGCGCAGATGCAGCAGAAGGGGTACTCGCCGGCGACGTGGGCCGCCCACGAGCTGCATCCGAGCAGGGCGGAACTCGGCGACGACGCCATGGTTGCCTTCGTTTTCACCATGGACTTGCTCAACTTCTCGTTTTGGTCTGAACTGCCAGAGGCGGAGAGGTTTACGATTGAGTACCGCGGAAGGCGCTGGACGGGGTATTGGAGCCTGGTG
Organism: Parathielavia appendiculata; assembly: GCF_033297405.1. Lineage (NCBI taxonomy): Eukaryota > Fungi > Ascomycota > Sordariomycetes > Sordariales > Chaetomiaceae > Parathielavia > Parathielavia appendiculata. The sequence continues at coordinate 498,496 of NW_026944233.1, read as the reverse complement.
GCTGCGCTGCGGCGGGCGTTGGATGAAGGTAGGTCGGTTCCCTTCTGTATGCGTATGTCGGTGACGGTGTAGCTGCTGTCTGCCGTTTATGTAAAACTACAGTACTCCTTCACAATTGGAATAGAACGTTAATTGTTTTGGTTGATAAGGGATTCCCATTACGGACTCGCACTTCTGGCAGGATGAAGAGGAGTGCACATTGGACGTCTTGAGACATGTTTTCAGGTCCTGTACAAACGAAGAGATGCCACTGCTGGCCGAGCGGCTCGCCTGCCTGCGTGAAGCTGGGCAGGTGCTGTACGAAGTACGTGTTGACCCCGCTGGGCTAGACTGGTCTCTTTGAGCTCCTGTCCGTTCCGATCCGCCCGTTTGCCGTGTTCTGACATGTCGTCCAGAAATATGAATGCCACCCTGCAAACCTGATTGACGAGGCAAACGGATCAGCTGCCGCATTGGTCAACCTGCTGGCCCGGGACTTCAAGTGCTTCCGCGACGAGCACGTCTTCGAGGGGCGGCGGAAACCGATCCGTATCCTCAAACGGGCACAAATTTTGGCCGCGGATTTGTGGGCCTGCTTTGAGGGGGAGGGCTACGGAGACTTTTGGGACATTGACAAGCTCACCATGTTCGCCGACTACCGCGTGCCCCAGATCCTTAACAGTATGGGGTGCATCTCGTACAGCCCTCCGCTGAGTACCGCAATACGGACGAAGCGCGACATTCCGTCTGGCTCAAACTGGGAGATGCAGCTAAGGGGTAAGCGACCAGACCCCTGACGGCGAGATGCAGAGGTTGACAATGCCGCAGCATGTAGCATATGGTGTGTGGAACTGATCCGCAGGGAGATCGTCAAACAGAATCCCGATTGTCGGCTAAACGCCATCCTCATCGACTTCTTCCTCTACGACACAATAAAGGAGATGGAAGCCGCAGGGCAGGAAACCGTTCCCCATCATAGGACGAGGAGTATCTGGTACTGAACCAAGTCCGCAGTATTCCAGAGTCAACCCGTCGATAGCCAGTTGCCAGTGTGCCCGATCCAGATAGATCTAGACAAACCTCCCGCAATAGAGCAAAAGCAAGATAGACAAATCGGTGCCCGTCCCAACTCCATAACTCCATCGCCCGAACCATCATCATCATACAGCTTACAAAACGCTTGCCCGTCCGCTGCTCAAACGCCCACCGAGCCAACAGCAGTCGAGTTCAACAGCTCGTCCATATGTGCCGTCTCAATCCCGCTATTCCCCCTGGCCTCCTCCTTCAGCAACACTGCCAGCACCTCAATCGGCGGGTTCAGCCCAAGCCTTTGCGCCCGCTGCCAGCGCTTGATGCGTGCGATGCCGATGCATGGCTGTAGCCACCACCGTCATGTTAGCTTCTGCCATTACATCCACAGACAAATGTGACAGAAATGGGGAGATGGAAATGCGACGAGGATCACACGTACCCCATACTGCGAACTAACGTCGAAATACCGCAGCACCTTCTCCCCCGTGCTCAGGCCCTCGCCATGCTTCTTGTGTACCGCCTTCGCCATGCGACCGGCCTCAATCCCGGCCCAGTAGCGCTCGATCGCACGATCGGTGATCTCCTCGGCCTTGAGCTCGTCCTCGGACTTGACCTGGGCTAGTGCAGGCTGCGCCTGCTGCTCGATTTGGCGCAGCGGGCGATCATGCTGCTGCTGTTTCTGCTCATCGTCGGTAGAGGCGCTAGTCGTTGGGGTTTGGACTTGCGATGCATCGTCGTCATCGTCGCCGCCGGCGTTCTGCTTGGTGTCCTTGCTGCTGGCGGGCTCGGGTGATGGCTTGGGAATGTACTCTTTCGTGCGCGAAGGGGACTTGTATTCTTCTTTGCCCGTCCTGATAGCCTTGGTCACCTTGTGCTTGAAGCTGAGAGTCGATTGCTTCCCCGAGGCGCCCGTAGACGAACGGGAGGATCTGCGGGTGGTGGGCATCGTGCCAGTGACGTCAGGAAATCGAGAGGTATTTGTCGGATTGGAAGGTGATGGAAGGTGAAAGGTTTGTCGTGCTGTGGTTGCGGTTCAATGTGCACGGGATGAAGAACGGTAATCGTTCTGGAGAGTCAGGCAGGGTAGGTTAAGTGAGCTGCTGGAATTGATGAAGGTCCGGGCTTGGCAATTGGCAGGCTCTCAGCTCCCGTTCTGAATGACTGTAAGTTAACCAACGTTACTAAGGCAACGCAACTCAAAACGCGAGCGCACGTGATCTGATTTCATGAGCAACCCTCCCTACCGGACCAGCTGTGACGGGAGGCTGTAGTCATGCCGCTCCAACAACGAAACAGCCGCGCCTAAGGCAGCCTTATATCTGATATCTGGAATGTCTTGCTTATCTTCTAGTTCTGCGTGACTGCTATATCATCATCTAGACAAGAGACATATCGTATGCCCTCGCAAGCGTCAGAGGAGTGCAAACTCCCAGATCAACGACCCGGAACTCAAAACCACACAGCCCGATTGCGTATGCCGAACCGGAGAATATGACAAGACTATCACTAATTATGGTTCCAAAATGGGCTTTCAGAAGTAGAGGGAGTCCGAGTCTAGTGAACGATGAGAGTGAGGGGCTGCGACGAGAAAATTTGGCCGGCCTTCGTCATGTCTTCTTTTATTTATCCCGCCCTGGCTAAAGATCAATCGTAGCGACTACGTGACGCGAAGTTCCTGTTCCCTCACAGGACGTGCAAGCAAATAAATGGAGCCAATGAACGCCTCCATCTCACCTCACGACCCGGTAGCTTCCCGGTAGAAGGTGATACTCCTGCTGGCTCCGGCAGCGCAAAACATCTCGCTCTTGCCCATGCCCGGTCCCAACGCCCGCTCCGTCTTCGGTAACCACCTGACACTCCACAACGCCGTGTCCGTCTCGCTGTGCGTCGCCACGCAGACGCCGCGCGCCACATCCCACACCTTGACCTTGCCATCGAGCGACCCACTCAGCAAATAATCGCCCGTATCGTTCCAATCCAGAGACGTGATCCACGCGGGCCTGCTGCTCGGCGCGGTGAGGTTGCCCACATGCTCGCCATGCTCCATATCGTAGATGGCGATAACACCCGCATTGCCCGCCGCCGCAAGCCGCTTGCACCCAGGCGAGAACGCAACCGCCCGTACCGGCTTCGCCAGACCTGTATCCTCATTAGCAACTCCCACCCTCACCTTTCCCCCATTTCCCTAGCAGAAGAAGTGAAGAGAAATGACTCACCTGAAAGCGAATACACCATCCTCCCCGCATCATTATTAAACACATACACCGCGCCACTCTCATGCCCACTCGCCGTCAGCCTCCCGTCCCGACTGAGATCCATCGCCATGGCAAAACTGCCCGTGCCCCTCGCGCCCGTCTCGTAAGTCTGGATTATCTCCCGCGCCGCGAGATCCCACACATGGATCCGCCCATCGCTGGTCGTGTACGCCAGATACCCCTCGTCGGCGCTCAGCGCGATCGCCCAGACGTCCCCGCCGCCGCCGTTGGCCTGTTTCTGTCTGGAGGGCGGGAGTTCCCAGTCCAGGCCCCACTCATTGTTTTCGTTTCTTGTCCAGACCTTGATCTCGCCTCCGAAGCCTACGCTCGCTGCTACTACGCCCTGCCCGCCGCGCGCCGTGCACACGTGGTGGCAGCCGAGTTTGTGGGCGTCGGAGATGGTTTGCTGGAGGGGGAAGGTCGGGTCGGTCGTGCTGTGGATGCGGAGGGATGAGGAGCCGCTAGCGGAGAAGAGGGAGGTCTGGGTGGGTGCGAGGGAGAAAATCTCTGCTGGGTGGGCTATGGGGGGTTGGTTAGCTCGTTCCGGGAGCTTGATGGGCGGACAATCGCGGGGTTCTGCTGCTGCGCGCACCTTCGTCCACGGTGTGAACGGTGAGGTATTGTTTCGACTGTGGAGATGTCAGTATCTTGTAAAGGTATAAATATATCTGGATACTTACCATTGTCACATCTCCATAAGCAGGTCTTGATTTTGGTAGTAGTATGGTGTTGCGAGATGGTCAACGGGCGATTCTGCAGAGACGTGGCGGAAGTAGCTTGATCGACGACGGTGAGGAAGTGTCCGTCCAGGGTTAGGGTAAGTCTGCATTTCTGTTTGTTTTCATTGTTTGGGGCATGAAATAAGGGAGTGGTCTTGCAAAGCCGACCGCCTGGAGCCGCTGCTTGTTCCGCACGCATTTCCGCTCCATGTCGGCTTTGTGCTTGAGGAGCCTAAGTGTCATTCCACAACTCTGTCTTTGCTTGGAGCGGCCTCTCGGTCGCGTGAGACTCAGACATCTCAGTCTCGGACATCTCGGATTGAGAATCCTAACCCTGCCGTCCCAGACTCGATCATCTTTCCGAGGCTGGAACAGTCCGAATGGTTAACTGCCGCTATGTAATAGCTTTTCAACTGGTAAATTCTTGGCGACGTTACTGAAGAACTCTGAGCGGTATGGCTTTTGTCACGCATGGTTACTGCTCAGGCACGACAAGCTTAGTCCAGAGAGTAATGGATGCCCGATTCATGTGGCTGCAATATACACTCAGACCTGAGCTCGCGTCGTGATATCCCAGCGAATTAACCACACAGACGAAGGCTTCATCACTAACATCCTATGGAGTATTCGTCCGCTTCTGCCTGGCTCAAGTCCAAATTGAAATGTTGCACACAATCCAGCCCTGTTCGTCTCTTTGATCAGCATCTAACTTGAAAAAAAGAAAACAAAGATGTATCGTTCATGATGTAAGGAACCGATAAGACAGTTGATGGCTTCACTTATCAACCGTGTTGTTCAAGTTTGTCCATTGATGAAATGCAAAGTCCCAAACCTTCATCCAAGATCGCCTCCCATTGCGTGGCGGCTAGGTATTGCCGGCCATAATGACAGACAGCGGCCCTGCCCAACCCCCACCCCAATGCCACTGATAATGATACAGTATATGTACACTGGATCGTATGTACACCTCCCTTCCCACATCCGAGACGAGATAAGTGCGATGCCTCTGGCACAGCTTTCGATATCATGCAATCTCCTATTCCCACTCCAGTGCATCACCTCTTCACTCGTTCTTCTCCCTCGCCTCCCTGTTCATCATCTCTCTGAGTCCTGTTTCACCGTCAGCATGTGAAGAAACGTCCATGGATCCGGCCCCCATACTTGCTGCGCAGTGCGGGCAAAGATAGTGCATCCGCTTGATCTCTCCGCACGCGGGGCACTTGCACAGGGAGTTCACGTCCTTGATCGCCTTGCCTGCCATCTGCCTGTGCCTCTTCTTCATGTGTGATGTCTTCTTCTTGGGCACCGCCTTGAGGATCGATTCCCAAATCCCTTGGAGAATTGATGGTAATGACGGAAGCCCAAGCTGGAGTCCGACTGGCACGGCAAGGGAAAGAGACGGGAACAGCGGCAACGGGAGTTGCCGAACATAAAGCTGTATCCTTGTTGTTGAGAAGACAGTCGGCGGGAGAAGTCTGGGGAGGGAGGAGATCGAGGGGGCCATCCTTATGGCCGGCGCTGCCATGGCCATGGTTGGAATGATGGGCGTCGGCCGAGAATCGGCTTGAAATATCCAGGACTGGCGTTGGCAGAAAGCCCGGTCCAGAGACAGTCGAATTGCGCTGCGCTGTACTGTTCAGGCTGAGGAAGTGCGACCTTGGTGGCCTCCTGTCGTCGGCGTGCTTGTGTGCTGATCGTCTTGGGTCGATCGCGTTGTCAGTTCCGTCCCCAAAAAAGTCGGCCACGGCATCTTCCATTGCCAAAAGATGAGAAGGCAGGGTTGGCACGGTCCCACCAGAGCTCGGATGCGACTGCACGTCCTTACCCGATCAAGCCTGTGCCTGGGGCAGGCCCCACAGGCCAATCACGAGCCGCCCACCTCCCTCCCCCTTTCCCAAGCCAGCGGAGTGACCCCTGGGCGGAAATTATTGCTTTGAGCTGCTGCCGTCAGGAAGACGAAGAAATTCCCCTTCAACACTTCGCTCGCCTGCATCAACCCCGACGTCAATTCGCTACCAGCGGACCACGAGCCCCGTCGTACTCGACTTAAATATCTGGCCGCACCTCAGCAGCTCAGAGCGAGCGATTCCCGACTGCTTTTTGGAATAGAGAGGCCGCGCAGCCCAAACATCCAACAACCGCGAAATGGCGTCGATGCCCGCTGCGACTATCTATCCCCAGAGCCATGTCGGTTTCGACAGCATCACATCTCAGATTGAGCGCAAGCTGCTCAAGCGCGGCTTCCAGTTCAACGTCATTTGCGTCGGTCAGTTCTCTCATCCCTCACCCTCACCTCTAGCTCGCTGGTTGCTCCACTTGGTTATTGCGAGAGCTGGGGTTGACGTGTCTCGCGTTGCAGGCCAGACGGGTTTGGGCAAGTCGACACTGATCAACACCATCTTTGCCTCGCACCTCATTGAGTCCAAGGGCAGGCTCAATCCCGATGAGGTGATTCGTTCGACTACCGAGATTCATCCCGTTTCGCACATCATTGAGGAGAACGGCGTGCGGCTGAGGCTCAACATCGTTGACACGCCCGGCTACGGGGATCTCATCAACAACGACCGATGCTGGGATCCAATCGTCAAGTACATCAAGGACCAGCACTCTGCTTACCTGCGCAAGGAGCTCACCGCCCAGCGTGAGCGCTACATTCAGGACACGCGCATCCACTGTTGCCTGTTCTTCATCCAGCCCTCAGGCCACACGCTCAAGCCAATCGATATAGTGGTGCTGAAGAAGCTGTCGGATGTTGTCAACGTCGTCCCGGTCATCGCCAAGGCCGATTCGCTCACCCTGGAAGAGCGGCAAGAGTTCAAGGCACGCATCAAAGAGGAGTTTGCCTTCCACAACCTCAAGATGTACCCCTACGACAACGACGAGTTTGACGAGGAGGAGCGTGCCATCAACACCCAGATCAAGGTGGGTCCTGAGAGGCTGAGCATGGCAGGCAAACAGCTGACGCATGAGCAGAACATGATTCCCTTCGCCGTCGTCGGCTCCGAGAAGTCGATCATTGTCAATGGCAAGCAGGTCCGGGGCCGCCAGAACAGGTGGGGCGTCATCAACGTCGAGGATGAGAACCACTGCGAATTCGTCTACCTCCGGAACTTCCTCCTCCGCACCCACCTCCAGGACCTCATCGAGACGACTTCCCAGATCCACTATGAGACGTTCCGCGCCAAGCAGCTCTTGGCCCTCAAGGAGAGCAGCGCGCAGGGCAGCAGGCCCATCAGCCCGTCCGCCGAGCGCGAGATGAGCCGCAGCTCGCAACGGATGACCATGAACGGCTATTAAGGCCCAGGACCAGATGGAGTGTTGCTTTTTTCGTCTGGTGGTCCTCAAAATCTTTCAATCCGGGCAGAAGGGTTGCCCCAAAAAGCTCATGCAGCAGGATGCGGCGTCCCGAGCAAAGTTGTGGGGAGGAAATAGCGCGGCGCAACTCGATGCGGTTTACAGGTCACAGTCATACCCCTTTGGCCTATGGTGTTTACGTCTTGTTGGCAAATCGTACCCGGTGGTCTGGACTTCTTTTACCCCTATTTTCTTTTAGTATCCGAAGCTCCCTTCGCATCTTTGCTGCCTCTTTTTCTTTTTCACTAATTCCCCGGCCCTCCACGCTTAATAGAGAGCTAGCTAGTTTCGATACCTGACGGAATACCACGACGTGAGCAGATGAATCTCCTGTCTTGCCTGGGTTTGTGGTCCATCTGTGTTCAGTCTTCTGGCGGTCAAGGTCCCTGCTCAGAGCGGGGTTAGGGTTATCCAACGGGTTATCACTCCATCGCGTCCAAATAAGTGTTTGCGGCGTGTCCACTCAACCCCGGATTCACAGCATCTGCCATCATCACCATAATTCACCACGTAAAGAACTCACTATCCTCATTCACTTTACACTCTTCACATCCATACAACAGACCAAAGTTGCCAGTTCATTCCAAACAACGATGAAAATTCCCCAACCCAACCCTGCACCCAAGCTTGCACCACCCTCAAAGGAACAGGGCCAGAATGGGGACGGAAACAACCCCATCGTCTCCCTCGACCCAACAACACCCCTGAACCCACAACCCTTGATAGCCGACATTCTCCGCACGAGGTACTGCATGCCAAGCTCGGTGTTTCTGGTCGAGTCCATCGAGCGGAATATTCCCGTCTCAGATCTACTACTGCCTCCTGCTCCGGAAGATGGCCACCAACCTGGCAGTAGGATCAGACGGCTATATCATCGTCACCGTAGGCCAATGAGGACGGTGAGATTGTTACTTGGCGACGGGGAGCTGTGTATCCAGGCGTTTTGCAGAGGCGAGATTCATCGGTTTGTGGATTCGGGGAGTGTGTTTGAAGGGGCGTATGTGAGGTTGGATAGGTTTGATCTAAGGTTTGTGGATGTTCCGGCAGTGCCTACTGATAAGAGGGGTGGGAATAGAAGCGAAGAAGAGGTGGTGGATGATGAGGTTGGGGATCCGGAGACGCTGGAGAAGGTGCGGGAACGGGTGAGGAGGGCGAGGGAGATGAGGAAGGGAAAAGGGAAGACGAAGGAAAGGGGGAAGACGGTGTATTTGGTTGTGGAAGATATGGTTACAGTCGGGTGGAATGAGGCGTATATGGGTATTCTAAGGAGGGAAAAGGAGGAGAAGCAGAGGGCTGCTGTGAAGGACCAAACGGACAAAGGGGTTGTTGAAGGCGAGGAAGAGCGGGAAGGTGAAGAAGGGCAAACGTCTGCTCAGGATGATGATAGCTTTCATGATGTGGACAGCGAGGAGGTTCTGCAGCAAATAATGGAGAGGAAGGCTACAACAGCTGCAGCGACCGCGCCAGCCATTACCGCCGAGATCCATTCCGACAATAAGCCGCAACCCCGAGCCGCACACCAAACCCCTAACAACGACTCCGACGATCCAGACTACATCTCCGACTCCGACTCGGCTTTTGAAACCCTTACCATATCCACCGAACGTGCCAACCAACGCCGCGTGCCCATCACCATTCCCGACCGGAGACAGCAACTCGAAGCAGCGATCATCAAGCAAAACCAACAACAGCAACAACACCGACCCTCCGCACCCATCATAACCCGCCCGCGGCCGTGGCTCCCAACATCAGCCACCCAGCCCGTCAAACTGACCCCGCTCGCCTCCATCCCCCACCTCCCGTACCGCCAAAACTGGATGATCAACGTGCTCGCCATCGTCGTCTCCCTCGCACCCGTCGAGCCCTCGTACATCGCGCCCTCGTTCCGGCAGCGCACCGCTCGGCTCGCGGACCCTAGCACCCCTGACAAGCACATCCTCCTGACTGTCTACCTCGACCCAGACGAGTTTCTGCCTGAAGTTGGGAGTGCGGTGCTCCTTTTGGGGGTAAAGAATCACCTTTATGAGGGCGGGTCGTTGCGCAAATATGTCAGTGATGGGTTGGTGGGCCGGGGCAGCTGGTGGGTTCAGAGGGTGGATGAGCTTGGGTGGTGTCAGGGGGAGGTGGAGAGGTTGAGGGCGTGGTGGGAGGCCGAGGGGAGGGGAAGGGGAAGTTGATAAGGTGGTTTCTTTTGGTGTTAGTGTCTGTTTATTTGGGTGTTTTATGGCTTCCCGGAACGAAACCAAGACGATTGGATATGGGTAGACTGGATGCTTCTGAAACCCAAAGCCCTGAGGCCTAGGGACGATTATGCTTCTTGTTGAACTACTGAGGAAGAAACTTGATCGGTACTGACGGAGGGCACACAGGCACCACACCAGCCGTCCATGTAGGTGACTCACTTGACTATGACGTCTGAGTAACAGTGTGAGCCATGGAGTGGTTGGGGTTGTTGTTTCGCTGTTTCTCTCTGTGGATTGTTTCTCTGATGTGTCGCTCATATTCGGCTCACAGTGAGATGTCACATCATACCCTGAACTTGTTATCAACGGTCTTGTGGTTATTGGAAACGCAAACTTGTCCCTCCGACATAACGACTGATTAGTGCTTTCACCGGCGAAGATACACCTGATTCCCATACCTTCCTCCTGTCCATAGTTTGGGTCTTATCCAACATTATACTCTCATTCCTGTTTCTTATATGGGCCCTTAGCCGAGAACCGAGTGTCCATGCTACGCAATGGCGAGTTCCTGGACAACCGGTGTTGTCAGCTGCCAGGTCTCACCGTGATTCCCCCTCCGTCCGAAGTCGTGTATAGAGACGCGCTAGCGCCGTGAACAATAGATCTGTTCGGTATGGTGGTAAACCAGCCGGTTACCAGCAGAACACCATTTTCTGAGCCCTACATTTTCTGCTCTTCCACCTTTTCCGTAGTGGATTCCAACCACTCTTCGCATAAACCAAGATTTCGATTCTATCCCTGAACCTCCCTTCACTCCGTATATCAGCGACAACCTGATGCTCAAACAAGGCAGACAACACCTCTGCCATCGTCGTTGCCGATCAGGTGCTTGGATTCATCGAGCTTGGTGCTCACATTCTCAGCTTCGTGGAGGACACCGCCGATCTTCCAAGCGTCGGCCTCTTTAGCAAGCACTCTCACCGCGCCGCAAAAGTTCCGCGGATGATTACAGTCCCCTACTTGCATTCAAGCTCAATTCTACCGATCACGCCGCCTTCTGGGACCGATACTCAGACCTGCTAGAACAGTACACCCTCCCGCTGTTCGTTGACATAAGGGCCGTGTACCCAAATCTTTTCAACAAGATTATGTCTAGACGCTGGGAAAGCACCGGCCAGAGTGCCCGAGTGCTGTGCTTTCCCCACCTTGCATACCTACTTGAAGCCTCGATCTACGACATGAAGTTATCGTTTGTGAGCATGCGGCATGGCATACATCCAAAAACCGTTGCCATGAAACAGACTTTCCATTTACATCAATACAATCCGTGAGCTGGAAGACATTCATGCACGATAATTCGGCTTTCCTGTCACTAATTACGATGAAAACCTGGCGGGTCTTCACATGCTGCTCTCATCAGTTGCGTCTAGTATCACCCGTTTGTTTGCATTAATCATGGCTGAGAATCAGAAAACAGGATAGTTCTTGATACTTGATTACAAAGTGTCTGGTCAACATAATACCTTCACTGTTCAGGCCTTTCTTTCATCTGATTGAACCCCCGAATGTCGCCCTGGCAACTGCTCAACAACATGAAGCTGTCTGTTGTCACGGCGTCCCATTACCGGGACCGACGAGGAACCCTCGAAAGCCTCATTCCTACGCTTCCTTTCCCAGTTTCTCAATTCATCCGTCTTTTGCCGACATACCTTCTTTCCACAACGTCGATTTCAACTGCAGGTTGTCCTCTTCTTCGCTTTTACCTTACTCTAGTCCAGTCTCATTGCAACCTCTGCCAGATGGATACCTGGTCGTACTCTCAGTTGAGATTCGACATCTAATCGGAAGCGAAGAAGGCGGCGACAAACCTCATCAGGCCTCTCGATGCGAACGACGTTGTTACCGTTGCGAAGCTCGACACTCTCATCTTCGGTTTTCTCGATGCCGTCGACGACCTTCGCAGCGCCTCGTTGACGAACAGGCAATTCAACAGCGCCTCGCAGGTCTATCTTTGGCGCACAATCCGACTTCCATACATAATGACGAAGCACCATTCAGCCAACCGACATGCCTTCTGGCGCCGCTTCACATCCCCCCTGGCCTGCTTCAATCTGTGGTTTTCGGTCGATTTGCGGGTCGCGGCCGCCAACCTCTTCAAGGACATCGCGTTTCATGCCCAGATGGGAGTCGAGACACGTCAATCGAATGAGACACATGATCGAGTGGGAGGGCCCGATCAAGCGGGAGGTCGACAAGTTCTTTAAAGGGCTCGAGGCTACCTTGAAACAAACGGCGTCTTCGCAGCTTCACAGCTCAGATGTACCCCAGATCTCTGGCCTTGTGCGTATCCTCCAGCAGCGTAAGTACATCGATAACACTCTCAATCCGCTTCAAGCCTCGCGGAGCACGACATTGACTGACAAGCTCGGTTTACAGACCGCCCCCAAATCGAGTCTCTCGACATCACGGCGTCAGACCGTGACACATTTGGGCTCCATTGCGTTCCCGCCTCTGACCTGCCTCGCTGGAATCACAATCTGATCACCATGCCGGATATTATACTTCCCCTAGCCAACTGTGTCAGCTTCGGTGATGGCAAGATCAACCTGGCTCCAGATTTTAGCTTCCCGAACTTGCTCTTTCTATCGCTCAACAACATTCAATACGACGGCAGGTAGCCTTCGCCCTTCGCCGAGCCCCTTGTCGCCATTCTGAAAGGCTCCCCGGGCCTTACGTACCTGGAGCTCTCCTTGCGGCACCAAATTGGCCGCTTTTCCCGCTCCCTACTATCTAGCCACCTCATTGACCCATCGTGTCTCGAGGAGCTTCATGTGGAGCGACCGACCTACAAAAAATGGTACCTACTTCGTCTCGGGACATGAGCAGTTCGGGTCCACAATGGTATCATCGACCGTATCTCCGCTTGCGCGCTGCTTTACCAACGTGCGCACGCTCACCATGCCCTGGGGTCACGGGAACCTCATCAGGTCGCTCTGGCAGGGGTTCAGGGACCATCTTGAGCACGTCATCCTCCGTGTAGCCGAGCCGGCACCGGACGACTGGAGCTCTCTATTTGAAGCCCCCCGACCTGGCTCTACCCGTGGACGTTCATGAATACCCAATCTCGGACGTTCGAGCTGAAGTAACTCATCCTTCCGACCGACAACATGAGCGCAAAGGGCGCCGACAACCTCCTTCATTTCATTCCGTGGATCAGGCCCATGCACTCACTCAAAAGCCGCCGACCATCTCCTGACCGGGGTAAAGGGAGCGGACGGGCAGGCTTACAGGAAGGCTTTTACAGTCGCCTGAAGCGCCTGACGGAGCTTCGCGAGCTGTTGCTCGCAGACGGCCGCGGAAACTGGCACCAGCCTAATCCAGCCCAGCCCGGAAGGTACCAAGTTTCAGCGCTTCTCGACCGTCATTGCCGGAAAGTGCCCCAAGCTCCAGTACTTGAGAATTCTGGACCGTGCCTGGCGGATCACGAGGCTCACGCCTCACGGCGCGGGAGGTCGAGAACCACCTCCCAGAGGCGTTTGACTTTGGAAGGCCCAAAGTCATCTAATGAGGAGTTGACGAAAAATTTCCATTCTTCAGTTCTGTTTTCTACTGATACCCGTCTCGCTACGAATCTCCACTGGATATGTTCTGTGTGGCAGTCAAGGACTCCATGCAGGACGACATCAGAGGGACAATTGGTGGGGCGTTCTGGTGGAGGACTCCATGGAAAAGCTGTCCCATGGGCAGCATCGTATCTCCATGTATTTTTCTTTGGAGAACAGCTGGTGGATAACCGAGAGGGATGGACACCCGTGGCTCTGAGAACTTGATAGCATGGTGGAGCCAGGTATGAATAAAGCTGATCACACAAGATGCCTCTCACACACCACTGCCATTGAAAGATTCAAACCATAATACACATTGACGGTTGGAGTGAGTCCCTCTAGCTGATTACAAGACGCCCCCTTCTGCCGCATGCAGCACTAATTCTTTGGCAGCTCATGTTGTCATACAAAACGCACATAACCACATCTAGCTCCTCGCCTTTCCCGATAAGTACCTTACTATCTCTGTTAAAAGACATGTCGTTTAAGCCGTTCACCTCCCCAGAATACCTTTGGCTTGCTCCAGTCGAAAGCCTCCGGCAACTTGTGCTCAACCTGCCACGCCGGGAGTGGCTTCAACACGGGCAGGGACGCCCGGGATATTGGACCTCGTGGCGATCCATGCGCGATTGAGAATGCGCAGGAATTCCAGCTTCGAGAGCACTTGTCGGCAATCGCGGTGGCAAAGCTCCTGAACTCTGCCTCGGTCGTGTACAGATCCTTGACCCTGGGGATGGTTGGCCGAGTCCAAATGCCGAGACCGTCGGCAAGTCACGATTCCCGCAGCTGGGTCATGCTCTCCATGCGCTTGCGGAACGTCCTCATGCGACCTCTGGCGTTGATGCCGCCGGTCAGGCTCGGCATGTGGAGCTTGAGGTGGTGCATTGGGCGTCATGTGCGAAACGAAGCGAAGGAATCTGTCGGCGTCTTCCGGGCACATGTGCTCGGCAGGGAGGATCAGACCTTGGAGTCTCAAAATGGCTGTGGCGTTTGCTGCTGACATGGCCGCGTTTAACCCAAGTCTCGTACGTATCCCCCTGCGAAATGACGCGCCAGTCCGTCGGGGAAGGGTCGTCAATGCGGAGGCGGCCGGAGGGACACTTGGGCATGAGGTTCACCAGGGTTCCCTTTCCCCAAGGCCAAGTGAGCCTTCGCAGGTTGTGCATGCCGAATGGTTGCATGTTGGGGTACAACCTCGAAACCGCCAACCTAAAGCCCTGCCTTGTGGACAAGGGACTGAGCTTGTTTCCATCTTTGTAGAATGGGCCCATTCATAGCAGCTCCGAAAGGTAAGCCAGGTCCGTGAGGTCTGAGAGGTAGTGTGGCTGGAGTAGAGGAAGAAGGTCGTCCTCGACGATTTCAGATCCGAAGCCCAGCCTCAGGGTCTCCAGTCGGAGGGGCTGTCCACCGGATTACCTGTATCGGAAGCAGAGAAAGCGCAACGCATGGATCTGAGCTCGAGGCGGCCCGTACGTGAGCGCGTACACGTTGCCGTTCAAAGTGATGCCGCCAAACATGTTTCTTATGGAGAGCTCAAGGTGGGCCAGGTTAGGCGCGGCTATAAGCATGGTGACGTGAGCCTCAAAGAGCCGAAAAATACGTTGGCAATCGTATTGGAGGTCCGTCAGCGACAGAGACCGGAGGTGGGGGAAGTCCATGTAACTTGGAATGCTGTTCGGGCCGGGATTGACCAACTATGCGAGGGGGACGGCGAAGTTTGGGCTTTCCCGCACCTGGTGGTTCCAGTGGTGGCTATCAACAGTGGGAAACGGGCGCAGTCCGAAGGTATTGCGAGAGGAGGCCTCGATACTCATGGACTGCAAGAGGTTGTGATGGTCTGGCAGATTCACCCTTAGGTTAGCTAATATCCAGGTTTGCATTTCGAGAGAAACGGATCAAAAGTAGTATGGTACTTACGCCTCCGAACAAGACACAGGAGGTCGATAATCCTCGGCACATCTCGAGCCGCAAAATCGCGGAGCCGCTTCGTTTGTGCCAAGGTGTGGCTGAGCCCGCAGAACATACCGTCGACGTCGGCCTTCACTGAGCAGGGCACGCCGCAAGTATATAAGGCCCTGCGCTGCAGGCCCTAGGAACACTGAGCAGACGAGGCGGTCTCACGTAGCGACGCTCGCCGAGAAGTGCATGTAGTGTAGTTAGCACAGTCTAGCTGGGTGGGTTGATGATAGGTAATCAGGTTTCCTAAAGGGACTGGGAACCACCACGCCTGCATGCTTGAAAGGACCTGAGTTTGCATACAGAGCGGGGCTATTCCTTAGAGACCCTAGCAATTATCACCTGCGATGAATACATTGAAGGGATCTAGGGCTCTTCTGTTTATTTTGCCTGATCCGATTGTCCAAGTATATCTTACTCCATACCGTACACTCTCCCTAGCGGTGAGGGTTGCGACAGATAATCAACAAACATCTCTCTTTCTATTGTTTCAGTGTAGCTGTCTGTCACTTGCCTGTTTTACGCAGCGTAAGCTGTTCACATCGACATATCCAGTGGTAGTGTAACTGATTCCAACTCTAACCTTATGCCTCCCACCCACTAGGCCCCCAGAGAACCGTTGGGTATCGTAAGACTTTGAGAGGCCCAATCTAAAAAAGGGGAGGGAAAAGGCTATGCAACAATAAACCCCGCTGATACTCCCCAATGCAGTGAGCAAAAGCAATCCGAACTGTATCAGTCCAACCGTATGAAACAAAGGAAAGCCGTCGGGTGTGACTGTGAAGAACCCCATCTTCAAAATTGTTCTATAATGTTCAAGATTCAGACCCGCCACTGCCACCACTCCCCGTCCAAGGCGTCACCTGTTGTCACCACTGCCAGCACCGTCCTCGCCTGCCGGCGGACGCGGACTCGGCGCCCGGCTGACACTCCGACTCGGCGCAGCCAACACCACCTCCTGACTGACGACCGCCGGCGCCTTGCCAGCCTTCTTCCCGGCCACACCCACATCAATCTCCATACCCGTCCCCGCCGTAGCAGACACGATAGCAGCAGCACCACTGCCACCAAGTGCTCTCTCCCCCTCCATCGCCGCCGTCCTCCTCGCCTCCACCTCCTCCTTCCTTACCAACCGTCTCAACGCCTCGCTCGCCTGCACCAGCCCATCAATGCTAATCGCATGGTTCGTCATCTCATGATTAATGTAGCTATACACCTCCGCGGGACTGCCACACTTCGTCAGGAGCATATTCTCGTTCAGCTTCAGCAGCGCAAGCGCCACCTGAAACAAGAACACGCCGCCGTCATGCGGCGTGCACAGCACAACGTCCCACACCCGGAACAGCGCCTCGGCGCTCAGGCAGTCGGTGAACAAGCTCAAGAACCACTGGAACGTCATGGTCTCGAGGTCGATGGACAGGGTATCGAAGTGGGCCGAGAGTTTCGGCAGGATGTCGCGGACGTATCGTCGTAGCACGACCTGGTCGGCGCGGGAGGCGAGCAAGGAATGGTCAAAGTAGTGCGGCGGGAGGATGGACTCGACCATGGAACACAAAATCCAAAAGGCGTCCTCGGCGGTCGGGGTGATGAGCAGCAGGTTGGCCACCACTAGATTCATGCCCTGGCAGTAGCCGACGTCCGGGTTGCGGCGGGAGTAGGCGAGGAGGACCTCGTGCAGTCTCTGCACGCCGGGCCCCTTGCGGAAGAAGATGTTGTCGGTCAGGGTGCGGGTGATGTCAGCTTCGATCTGGGCCACAACCTGCGGGTCGTCAGTGGGCTCCGGCCGGGAGAGTAGCGAGTCGTAGTAGCCTGGGATGCGCAGGGCTTTGGCGCCGGAACATTCGGACCAGATCTTGGCGCGATAGGCGACGGGGATGCCGCCGAGGACGAGGGATTTGAACTCGTTGGCTTTGGCGCGGCCAATCTTGCCTTGGATACCGAGGCTGGCGACGCCGATAAGCTCGCCGTCGCCAAGGCGGGTTTCGGGCATGACGGCCGTGGCACGCTGAAACCGAGCTTCGGCTGCGGCGGCGGCGGCTGCCGCTGCGGCTTCCCCATCTCGTTTGCGCTCTGCTCGCACTTTCCTGAGGAAGTCATTCCACCGGGCTGTCTTCTCGCGTTGGAGAGTATCGTGAAGGTTGTTGAGGTTCTCAAGGAGCAGCCTGACTGGCTCGGCATCCTCCTTGGCAAGCGTGGCTGACGGCTGCTCGCCCTCGGATGCCGGCTGGGTTTCGGTGTCGCTGGGTGTTATTGCAGCCGTGGTTGTCGCAGCCGGCAGGAAGCCCCTATCTTCCGACACAATGCTTGGCGATTGACTCGGTGACTTGGGGACCTCAGTTGCTTCCAGCACTTCGAAGCCCTGGGCGCTGATCAAAGGTGTGTGGGAGAGCAGCTCCGTGGGGAAGGTCGCGATCTTCAGGTAGTCCTGCCACCGCTTGGGTTTGGTGTCTTCGCGGGGCTCTTCCGACGAATTAGGCGTGCCGGGCCTGCCGTCGCTGCCAATGCTCATGTTCCCGCTGGCACTGTCCTCCAGCAATACCGGGGAAAGACCGTTTCGTCCATTAACCATTTCGGTGCGGCTGCCCTTCTTCGCATGGTGGGCCACCTGCGCGGATTCTCGTTGGCGCTTCTTCCGGCGTTGGTCGTAGATGAAGCCGAAGCGATCCGTGAGATAGTCGGCGCCCGCATGGTTGTTGTAGGTATGCGTCAGGCTTGGCGGCTGAGCATCCGGGGGCAGGATGGTGTCCATTTCGACAGGGCCATAGCTCTGTTGCCGCGCGACTGGGCTCCTCCCTGGGGTGGACACCATCGTATCCCAGCGCTCCTGAGCTTGAGACCGCGTAGGGACGTCGATCGGCCGAACTGGCCCAGTGGGTCGGCGCATCGCCATTAAGGCCTTGGGGCCGCTTTGGGCTGACACGGCACGGGCTGAGCCGGTCGTGTTCAAGCTCGAAGTCGATGGTGTCCGAAGGGAACCCCCGCCCTGGGCGCTGCTTGCACGTCCACGAATTTCGCCATCACGCCCAATTGACGCACCCCCGGCAACCAGGCGCAGCGCCATGCTCGCCAGCGACGGCTTTCTTGGCGCATGGGCCGAGTTAATGCTTGATGCTCTGCTAGAGCTTCGCACCGGTTCGTCCTCGGGCGGGTGGAACAAGTCTACCTGTAGTGGTGGCCGCCGCTCGGCCGGGATGGCTTTGACGACGGCTGGCGACTGCTTGTTCGCGTCCCTTGTCATGCTGCTTGCCCGGCTAGACTTCTTTACCGTGCCAGTCCCCCAAAAGTAGTCCTTCCAGCCTCGCCCTGAACCCTTCGTAGCTTCAATATCCTCGGCCGCAGATAGAGGGACTGAACTCGCTCGGACGGTGGCGTCATCGAAAGCGTTGGCCGTGTAGGGGGGCGTGACATGCTCGGTCATAGCATCCGTCATCAAATCCGAGAGGCCGGCCGCCGATGCCCACCTTGATGTCCCGTTGGCCTTTGCTTCCTGCTCCATGGTGCGCAGCCGGGTCTCTAGATCGAGGCTTGACAAGCCGCATTCCAGGATGATCTTGCGCAATGAGCGCTCCCGCTCTTCTGCCCGGCGGCGCATGCTCGAAATCTGGGCGTCCCGCTGAGCCAGGTCTTCGGCGATCTGGCGCACGAGATTGACGGCGCCATGGCGGTCAATTAGACGACGGATGTGTTCATCGTCGGCATGGTGAAGGGCGCCGGGGACTATGCGCGAGGCCGGCGGCGCATCCTCGAACAAGGCGCCGCGGGCGGCTGATGATGGCGAGGTGGTGGTCAAGTGGTGGACAATCGCGGATGAATCCAGGCAATCTCCCTGTTTCTTCCGTTCCAACCCTTCTCCTTGTCCCTGCCCCTGCCTCTCTCCCTGTCCCGAGCTGGCCAAGCTCTGGCCCGACGTCTTGCGTGATGAGGTCACGGTTGTCGAGTCGTCGCTGTTGCGGAAGAAGCTGACTCTCTCTTCTCTAGGTGACTCGGGCGAAAATGATGGAAATGAAATCAGGGACTTGTCGGACGGGGCGACGGATGAGGCCGAGCTCGAGGGTTGGGATGTCAGTTTCTTGCGAGTACGGGATCGATGGCTTCTTATCGAGGTGCCGGACTGCTGCGAGATGGAACGCTCGAGAGGAGCCGAGGGAGCAGCCATTGTCGTCTCCATGTTGCCGTCTCAATAGCTCGCATCTCCCTGGATCGCGTCTTGTATCGCTCGGTGTTAAGTTGTTGTGGCGCCAGCAGCAGTGCGGAGATGCCGCATGCGCTTCCGCTTTTGCCTGGACTAGTAACCCATTCCACCTCTTTCTACAGGGTAGAATGTAGATTCTCTCCGTATCCTGTATCCCAGAAAACTCTAGATCGGAATGACTGCCGCGGGTGCCGGGTTAAGGTAATTAAAAGATTGGGCCGTCGCCGTCGTCATGTGCCGTCATTTAGCTGCTGCAGTGGTGTGTGTCATGCAAGCAACGACTGGGGGCTCCATGCAGCTGCTGCTGCTGCATGACTGGATCCTGGAGCCGGGGCCTGATCCACAAGGGGCTTTCATCAAATGCGCCCGGGCCGTCATTGGAGCCGAGCCGCGGGAGATCTCCGATGTGTCCTGGAGGCTGATTGGCTTGCAACGCCGCCAAGCCTGCTAGCCAGCTTTGCTGTTGTTCCGAGCTGTTGGAAGCTTCATCGGTTCCACCTGCTTCCTCGCTCCTTATGTCCTTTCTTCTTTTCTTGAGACTCTGGGCTGTTTTAGGCATTAAACCCCCCTTCCCTCAAATACTGTACTTGCAAAGGCACTTTGATGTTCAGGATTTGCTAGAAGAACTGATGGTATCATGACTCGCATCTTCCCTCATGCACGACAGTGTCTTGGATTGTCGTTTGATTACGACGGCATCTCAATCCACCTTCTCCTAGGACACACTTTGGCCTGCTCCTTCCGAACAGACGAGGAAGTTTCTTGACTCTTCGAACCGCGGCAAAGGAAAAATTCGTTTTCTTTCGAGACATTGTACTACTAAGCACTGCCCGCCGATGTCCAGATCGCTCCCTGTT
This sequence comes from Parathielavia appendiculata, assembly GCF_033297405.1. NCBI lineage: Eukaryota > Fungi > Ascomycota > Sordariomycetes > Sordariales > Chaetomiaceae > Parathielavia > Parathielavia appendiculata. The sequence goes on along the minus strand of NW_026944233.1, from coordinate 478,364 downwards.
TCCGATATCGAGCAAAGCAACCTAAGAGCTATGTTGCTGAGTCGCGGAAGGAAAATCACCTGTTGCCTTTCTACCCTCTTTCTCCATGTCACTTTCTAAGCCCTCCATTATTACCCCTATCCACTTAAATCTTCCCACCGATGGTATCATCCCTCATGCTCGACCTGTCTGACACACCAGGCACAATCTTCCCCCCTATCGCCGTCCCACCACTACCCTCGCTCATCATAGAGCTTACCGCCTCTCCTCACCGTCGCCACCACCCTTTCCCTCCTCCCTGATCTCAGTCTGCGCCAAGTCGCCCACGCCGGCGCCCGCATTAACGTTCCCGGCACCACAACTCCCACTCCCAACCACCTTCCCAGCCGCACTCCAACTCCCCCAGCTGCCTCTCGACATAACCCGTTCCTTGCGGGCGTCACTGGCTGCTTGTCCCGAAACAAAAGAGTACGCCGGCGGCGGGCGCCCATAATCCGGCTGATGCTGGCCAGCCACAGAGACAGCACTCTCGCCGAACCGAGAAGGAGCTGGAGGAGGAGGGGGACTCTTCCCGCCGCCGCCCATACCATTACCGCCACCAAAACTACTCTCCCCTGGCCCCATTACCGCCCTCCCCAAACCAAGAGCAGGCGGCGGCAGTGAACCAGACAACACGGTTGGAGTAGGCGAAATACCCGCAAGCCCGGCGGCTTTATCCCCTCCTCCGACAACACCACCACCACCACCACCCCTAACCGACGCCGGAGGAGGGGGCGGAGAAGCGGGCGGTGGCGGACGGGGCAAAGCCCTCGTGGGCGGGGGACTCAAAGGTGGCGGTGGCGGTGGCGTGTTGGTGCTGCTGTTTGCGGTGCCGGTGCCGGGGCCGACGATGGAGGGGATGGCGATTGGGATTTCGTGCCGGAGGGAGGAGTGCGCTGTCGAGGTTCCTGTTTGTCCCGTGTAGCAGCTGCTTGCGCTGGCGCTGCCCCGTTGGTGGTGGTGATGGTGATGATGGTGGTGGTGTCCGTCGCCTGCTGGCGTGGGCGACGGCCACATGCCGGAGGCGGAACCCGGAGCGGGCACGGGAAGGGAGAAGGTTGACTCTAGGGTCATGGAGGACGGGGAGAGGAGCGAAGGAGGGGGGTTACCGGAGTAGGCTGGGTGTCTGCGCGGGGTCAGGGTACGTTCGTGCCGCGGGACGAGTTTGTTCGTCGTGGGCGAGCAGATTGGGGAGGAGGAGAAGATAGCGCCGCCACCGCCGCCTCCTGCTCCCGATTGCAGGCTGTAGGCTGGCGTTAGAGGGGTCAAAGGTGGGGAAGGGGAGCGGCTCCCTGATCGAAGGATGGAGGGGAGGAATTTCCGGTCTCGAAGGCGTAGGGGAGGGGTGAGAACTGCGCGTCTGCCAACCGCCGAGCTGGCCGGAGAGATTAAAGGGGTGGGTGATCCGGCTGGGGCGACTTCGTGCGATGATATCCCTCGCCTCGAGCGAAGTGCACGGTGGAAAGAGGCTTTGCGTCGCTTTCGGCGTCGGAGCCAGAGCAGGGCAAAGCAGACGATCAACATCAGGGCCAGCACGGCGCATATTGCGATCGCTGCCTTGCCTTGCCCGGTGATGCCGCTTCCGGACGTCGTTGATGGTGCTGCTGTTGGCGTCGAGCTCTTCGTGGAAACAGGGGGTGAGGATGTCAGCACGGGAGTTACCACGGCCGGGTTGGGCCTTGGTTGTGCCGTCGTCGTGGTTCGAGAAGCTGTGGTGGCAGGTGTCGCTTGCGCCGATGTACGCTGTGGTGCCTGGGTTGTTTGTGGTACTTGCATTACTGTGGCCGAGCAAACTGCTGGCACTTCTGCTTCAGTGCTGCAACTGAAGTTTTGGGGCGGCGGGCCTGGATCGAGGAGGAAGTGAAACCCGATACTAACAAGCCAGGTCAGTATCGAACAGCCCTCCAGCCGTACTAGAAACCTCACTTTTGGCACGTGTTGATGATGAGGTCGACGGTTGCTAACACCAAGTCTTAGCCGAGACAACCATACCAGCAGACCAGTTCCTTTTACTCACGGTCTTGCCCAAGGGGCCCCGTGGGATCTATCCCAACTCCACAAAAAATTGAATCACACCAGTAGAGCGACCAAAACTCGCGAACCGGGACGCTTCTGTTGAGGCTCCTGCATCCTTCGATCCATCCCAGATCCTCCTCCCATCCCTGCAGCACACCCCGGAGAAACTGCGCCTTGCAGTTGCGCAGACAGTGGCTGGGATCCTCCTGCCAGCTCCCCTGTTTTATCTCGGCCGGGTTGATGTAGCACTCGCAGGCGCTGCCGGCGGTCTCGGCGATCCTTCTGATCTCCTCCATGTCCGGCGGCTGTTGTAGGTTTCTGAACTGGCAAGCGGTGTCTTCGGACACGTCGGCAGGTAGAGGATATGGCGAGTGCCAGATATAACGGATGGCATAGCCGTCTCAATCTCACACAAGCCCTCAGGCAGCCGATATCATGCCTCGTCAGGAACCGGAAAGTGCTGAAGTGGACGTCGAAATGTGCAGCAAACGGAGAGCAGACAAACAGGCTTGGTGCCCTATCCAAAGAGCGTATCGGCTGGTGCCGGATGTCTGACCCTCAAACCAGAGAATCAGACCCAAAGAGAACTGACCAGCAAGCAACAGACAGATCTCATCCGCCAGGCGAGACCAGATCTGAACTCAGAGATCAAGAGGGCACCCGTCAGGGGGGGGGGGGGGCCCAGCACAGGCGTGCGAGGACCACGCCGGGCTATATACCGCACAGCAGCCCCTTGGCCCCCCTTTCCCGTGTCCCCATCGCATTCTCGGATCAGAACCAGGCACAAGAAAGAGACGGAACCAGAAGAGGCACAGTCCTTTCCTCGGTGCTTCACCGCACCTTGCAATGCTACACAACGCGACTCCCCCAAGGTTTGCCACCCCGCAAGCAAAGCACCGTTAAACCACAGCACAGCACATCTGACGAGCTGGGCCTTGGCTGGCTCGTACATGCAGATAGATGTATACTGTAGATAGTGCATGATGTGCAACAACAGGCTTCCCTCTCCCTGTGATATCCCTCCCTATTTGACCGAGCAAGATTATGCAGAACGATACGGACGTTAAAGTTACACGCTTGGCGCTGCACCAGCCCGCTCCTCGCCAATAAAGGAAGGATGATGGGTGTGGGAGGGCAAGTCCTGCGCATCGTTGCAGTCAACAAGAAAAAGGAAAATGACGAATGCTGCACGTATCCGAGGTTTCCTCTCGCGCTCTACCCGTCTGTCCGTCTTTCCCGCCCTGCACTAGTGTCTACATACTCCGTACAGTATATTGACTCACTTGCGTTCATGTTGTTCTTGCGGATAGAAGAGGGGCTGCGAGGGGAGGGAAGAAGTCCACTGCAAGGATCGTTTCCCTGGATTGGCAGATCAGCATAGACAAGCAGAAAGCCACCGTGTATCTTGCCGTCGGTGAGGCAGTCAGGGCTGCTGGGGATCTCATTTGCAAATGGCGTTGATGCCACGCATGCCCTGTGCTGGCATTCGGGGCTGATATCGCGCAGGATTCGTAGATATTGGGATGCAGGCTGCTGATGTCGGGAAAGGGAAGATAACCACGGACCGCTAGATGAAAGGGCTGACCCGATACACTGAGGCGCGTTGGCCGGCAACGGAATTTCCGATGTTGAGATCTGACAGCCGAGAGGCGCCATCGACAACGGAGCTTCTGGATGCCCATTGGATCTTGTAAAAGAGATTCATCATTCCTCCAAGGTGGCCCGCCTCGATTTCCATGGCTCAAACACCCCAGCCCCTTGTTAAGACAAGATCCTTTTAAGTCTCGACAGAAGCTAAATCAAGGCACGGAATCTGTGCTGTTAAACGACGAAAAGCGATGTCGACCAGCCCCGGGGAGTGTAACAAGACCAATCAAGCTGGTGCGTCGGTTCGTACCATCGGGTGCTGCACCCCCTAGCGCAAGTTCCTGTCGGCGACGGGGGAACTTGTGGCCTTGTGGTAGGGAGGACAGGTTCCAGCGACGAGTAGACCAGAGGTGACCGGCGTCCAATGACTCTGCTGCTTCAGGTACCCGATCACAAGTACTTGGGGGGTTAAGGCCAGCCGGTGACACCGTCAGGAAAGGAAGATCTGTCGTATCGATCGCTGTGTTCCGTGCTGATTCTGCGAGCCGTGTCTCGTGTCCTGCATTGTTTGCCTGTGGGCACTGCTCCTGCATCGGCCCAAGCGACTCGCGAGGTCTTTCTGAGTGTTTGCCCCAGAGTGCGCTTCGAGTACGGTTCCACCAACCTTTCGGGTTGCTTTGTATGCTGCATTGCATTACATTGCATGCCCATTGAATCTTCGGGCTCCACTCCGGTTAAGTATGCTTTACGGTCGAATGGACGTAGATCATTCCCCCCGGCTTCGGGCGGATGAGGCTCCGGGACCACGCCGGCCCATCTCAGACATAACCTTGCTTGGGGCGTGGCTCGCCATGCGGGAGCTGAGATCGACATTCTCGAAGCTTACCCACTGCTTTGAAGAAGAATTTTAACGGCTCGATACAGCAATCCATGCTTGTACCCGACATATGGCGCTCGAGCGGTGGGATGGAGGCGGTAAAGCCATCCGACTGACCCGGACTTGAGAAAATGTTCTCGCGGTGATGTGATCTTCGTCCTCCTGAGTCAATCAACTGAAGTTGAGCAAAACACAATTCTCACCATGGAATAGGCGAGGCTGTGTTGTGTTGCATCTTGACTCTCTGCTTCCGACGGGAGTCGCTCGAAGACCAAGGGCCTAATTCTGCGAACAACCTCAATCCGCGTCGATCTCAGCCAGGCCGCAGCCAGAAGCATTCATCCTGCATCCACGCACATGGCGGAGAAACAGACCCCATTCGCGGTGATGCTCCGAGAACCACCCGACACGCTACCTAACGTCGATCAGCTGCCAAGCCAATAGCCGCAGTGTGACAGGACTGATTTTTCCCCGCTGGTCTTCGTCTCAGAGTCAGGGACGATGTCCGTTGGGTCCGGGAGAGACGTCCCAGGGCTTCTGCTTGGAAGTGAACTCATTGGATGGGTAGGGTTGTCGACGAAGATGAACATTGGATACGGAACAACGGCTATCCATGATTTGAAGAGACGTAGACGACGGTTGGATTTCTAGTTATTCCGAGAATGTCGCAGCAGCTTACCACGGGCGGGCTTTACCCCCGATGGATAGAAAGGCCGGGATTCAAAGCCACGTGGACGTGTTGCCAGTGCCACAAAGGGACCTCTTTGCTGCCGATTCTCTGCTGGATCGGTATGAGCGCAGCAGGATGAAGGACCACTCCTGCCGATCGCCTGAACATGTCAGCATAATTGCGGCGAAAGGAAACACTGGAACCGGGTTTGATGAGACTCAGACGTCCAGAGTGTATCATGGCAGTTCGGATGAAAGCCGACAAGTACGGCCACCCCAATGTCCGCGAGGAAAGCTCTCCGGTCGCGATCCTGATGTCATTTCTCGCGGGTGAGGTTTTAGAGCTTAAACGGTGCCAGAGATTCCTCGGTGATCTCAGCCGTGAATGCGAGCTATGCGAAGAGTGACTGCCTGGTCAGTTGGGATTCATACGAAGTGCCAACGGGCTTCCCAGCTAGCTCACCGGGCAAACTTGGCGGGAAGTACTCTGTACCTTACGTGAACCTCGATTTACACTGGGAGACTCCAGTCACCTGTGAAGTTACCTGGCAGGTAACAGAATCTGTAGGAGTCCACACCTGTCCGGACGAAAACCAGAACGGCTTCAGCCAGGTAAGCACCAGCCAGTGGTTTATATAGGAGCTCCGCGTTTTCCGGTCCAACGACCACCGCCAGTGGCTCAGCTGTCAATGGCGGTGGTCCATGCTCCGGGGCTTGGATCCTGTTCACAGGGAGTTCTTCGGTTTAAGCCAGCCCCCGGGCAACAGAAACGACACAACCGCCGCCCCGAACCCCCCGGAAGTAAACACTCCCGAGGGTTTCGTCCGAGCCGCCTCTCTTTGACCGCCGACGAGGGTTAGCTGGTGAGCTTTTGCCCTTGTCCTACCTTTTCCATTTTTTGTCACTCGAAGACCCTGACAGCGGAATTCGACGTGCATCGAGCCAGTAGTCTTGCGGTTTGGTTCCAGCGTCGTTGGCGGGGAAGCCGAGCGCAGTCTCTCACAGCCTCCAAAGTAAGCCCATAGACATCGAACATGGTGAGCCGCTAGTTAGCGGTCTGTTGTCGAGGGGGAAAGCTTTCAAATGGCCTAAGGTGTCTATTGAGCATTCGCAACCACCTGGAAAGCCTCAAAGGCGCTTCTAAGACAGTTGCCCAGTAGCTAGCTTGACCGATGACCGGACAATGTCCGTTTCGAGACAAGGTCCAAGACAGAGCCAAGGGCGTGTTACCGGCCAGCCTGGGTAGAACCTTTGGGCGGAGTCAGCCAGGTTATTTGGGAACTGGAAAATGGTTCTGCAGCCGCTGTCTTTCCGTGCTTGCTCATATCTCACGAGACCATTCGAGCACACCTAGTCGAACGGGAACTTCGCTGTCCGTTGGGCAACGTTGAGAGGTAAAGCGTCAATACCCCAGAATTGAACCTGTAATTCGGTGTGAACGACAGGTCGGAAAGTTGAGTTTTTTGGTCACAAAAATGCAGCAACAACCAAACTGACGGGGTGGAGTTTCGCCGAGGTCGATCGAGACCTCGGCCCAGTCTACCTAGCGTCCTTCCCCGCGCTCACGGCCGGTTGCCGAAGGCTTGGCACGGCCCGGGTCCAAGGAAGGGCTGAGATCTCGGATCTGTCCTCCCAGAAATGCAGTGAACACCATGTTTGGTCGTATTTGAACTCAAAGGAGAAGCAGGAAATTGTATCTAACGACCATGTCCGAGACAGCGAAGAGGCGAGTCCAGGCCATCGGTAACCAGCTCGCTGGGAGCAGCAGCATCCCGACCATCGTCAAAGTCGCCCCAGCCGGACCGAGGGTCGCCGGCAAAGTGATCATCATCACCGGTACTCATTTTCTCCAACCACAAATCATGATATGGAATGTCTTGGGAAATACTGACCTGCTCGCAGGCGCAAACTCAATCCTTGGCATCGGCCGCGCAGCCGCTCACCAGTTTGCAGAGCACGGGGCCAAGGCCGTCTACCTCTGCGACTACGACGGCACCCATCTCGAGGCGCACAAGCGCGAGATCAACGCCCTGTGGCCACAGGTTGATGTCCACACGCGCCAATTCGACGCCGCCGACGAGAAGGCGGTCAAGGAGATGGTCGACGACGCCGTCAAGCGGTACGGCCGACTCGATGTCTTCTTCGCCAACGCCGGCGTCGTCGGCCCACACGCACTATTCGGCGACATTGACGCCGCCGACTTTATGGATGTCCTACGGGTGAACTCTCTGAGGTCCGCCACGCCACCGTACCCATTCTTCACCAGCCATACTAACACGCCCCCCACAGCGTCTTCCTCGCCGCCAAACACGCCGCCCCCGCGATGCAACTCACCTCCCCCTCCAAGTCCCATCCGTCGGGCAGCATCATCGCGACCGCCTCGGTCGCCGGCCTGCGGTCCAACGCGGGCAGCACCCCCTACTCGGCCTCCAAGGCGGCCGTCATCTCCATGGTGCAGACGACCGCCTACCAGCTGGCGGGCTCGGGCGTGCGGGTCAACGCGCTCTGCCCGGGCCTGATCGAGACGGGCATGACGGCAGCCGTGTTCGACGCGGCGCGGGCGCGCGGCACCCAGGGCAAGATCGGGCAGCTCAACCCGCTCAAGCGGGCCGGCCACGCCGACGAAATCGCGCGCGTGGCGCTCTTTCTGGGGAGTGAGGAGAGCAGCTATGTGAACGGTCAGGCGTGGGCGGTCGATGGCGGTTTGAGTGCCGGGCATCCGTACGTGCAGGGACGGTTGGGTTGATTTGTGGACGACGGGTTGGGTAGTCGGTAAAAGTGCCGTCTACGAGTGCTGGGGTATGCTATGGCTTGCTATATTGTGGGAGACAGATCAATCTACTGTACTCCGTATGTATCAATGAAGACCTTAGCTCCTCAGAAGTGAATTTGGCCATCTGCTCGAGGGAACCTGCAATGTCGGTGTACTGAGGAAGGTTAGGTAGGGGTTTGTTTCCTCGTCGAGCTACGGCGTTCTGGCGAATCCGCCTCGCAATGCTGTACAGTATCAAGGCGTCTTGGACCGATCATCAGCAAATATTGAGCGGCAGGAACAAAAAATCAGGCATCGAAATCTTCATTGGAGCCTCATGTTTCCAACGGAAATGTTCCGAATCTGCAAGCCTCCAAGCCTCGGTGCCCTTTCTGGGTTTGGTGCGGAACGTGGGATGTTGTTGCCCCACCCTCTGCAGAGCGCGGGATCAAACCTGAGCATGGTGGGTCTTTTTGGAGCTCGCTCTGGCTTGGCCGTTGTCTGGGGTGCATTGTGCCCACTACTAGTTTAACTTGTGCAATCGCTTTTGGCATCATGGATTGGCACCATTGCGCTTGGATGAGGCTTCGCTAAGGCATTATTCGCTGTGTGCGAATTAACCCCGCCAGTGGCTTCGGCGTATGGAGATGTGAAGAGGAAATAGCTTGTTGGGTTAGCCTTCCAAGGCAGTTTGAGCTGTGTCGCGTGACCGCAATGCACTGCGCGGGATGATGACACCCGAGCGCCGGAGGCGTTTTGCTGTATGGCAGCCCGATGCCTTTGAATGGACCGAAATTGTGGTTTGAGACTACAAAATCCGTGATCGAATGCGAAATTTAGCTAAGCTGACAGCAGTTTTGACTCCCGTTCATCGTAGCCTGTTAAAATTGCTCCATAACCTGGCGCATCCGAGGAACTGAAGAAACAATGGGATGGTCCCTTTGTGCTCCTAGGCCTTCTTCCTCTCGATCCGTAGCACAGCCAGCACCAGCCCCTTTGAAAGCCTCAGAGCTGCCTGGCAACGTTGAACACTCGGACACCAGGCGGGCTGCATGCAGCGGTTCGGTGAATGCGTGGGGTTGCCCTGCCAGGACATGAAAAAATAACGCTTGCCGTAAATTCTGGGACAGAGCCTCTCCAAATGCGGCTTAGCGGCGGTGATCCATTAACCTTAGTGTGAGTGGGTGGACTCTTGACCTTGATGGCAGCTGCAGGCCCTCCACATGGCCGCCGATTCCGTGACCTGTAACACCAAAACGACACAGCAGCTTCGTCAACCGCTGTGGCAATCGTCAGTCTTGCATCTCGCAGGACTCGCGGTTGCTGCTGATCGATTGGGTCTAGAAGGAGACGTGTCTCTTGTTAACAACAGGCACCGGCCAGATCCTGCGCACATCCGTCTTCGTTGTCCGTTCTGTTATCCCTTACCTAGCGTTTTCCACCTCACGCATTTCGCTCAGCACTGCTCAAAACCATCTCCTCAGTGCAAACGCTCTGGACCAACTCAGAGTCCACTCGTTCAATGTCAACCCGTCAGCAGTCTCCGGTGGTGCGTGCAGAAAGCGGGCAACAGGAAGTTGACGCCGACACTCTGGTGTTGGAGGCTCAGGCGCAACGCCAGAGCGACCCCGAGCTCCGAGATGCGTTCCATCCCCCAAGCGCAACGGTGCAGCAGCAGGCCGACCACTCGGCCCGTATGCTAGAGAAGACCCTCCCAGGCGAGCACCCCCCGGGCAACTTCGGCATTGTCGTGCCTGGCGTGTATCGCAGTAGTTTCCCGCAGTCGGAGGACTATGCCTTTATCGAAGGCCTCAAGCTCAAAACGATCGTGTGAGTCGGCCGCCCCTCAGAATCTCTGGTTGATCACTCACACAATCCCAGCACCTTGGTGCAAAAGGACTTTCCAGATGGTTATGACGCCTTCCTTCACAGGAACGGGATCAACCACATCGTCTTCGACACGAAGGGGACCAAAAAGGAAGGCATCCCAGCGTCGACGATGAAGTCGATTCTCCGCATAGTCTTGGACAGGCAAAATCATCCACTCCTGATCCACTGCAACCACGGCAAGGTAAGCGGAAGAAATGCCCGGTGTTTCCGCTTCGTCCCACGGCTAGGAGTGCTGACGCTGACTAGCACCGCACCGGATGCGTCATTGGCATCGTCCGCAAGCTCTCGGGCTGGAATCTGGGCAACATCATCGGCGAATACCGGACGTTCGCCGAGCCTAAGGTGCGCGAGTGCGACATTGACTACATCACCGACTTTGAGCTTGGTGACGTCTCCAATCTGTTCTGGGAACCAAGCTTGCCATTTCGCGCGCCCGGCTTCGTCCGGGCCACCCTTTTCGCTATCGTGATGCTCGCCATCTGGCTGGTTTGGGGCGTACGTTCGCCGGGGGTGGCGACTCGGCGTCGGGACAGCGACAATTCCTAAAGGCAAGACTCACCATCCGGTCAATCTCCGGCTGAGCGGGTCTCGTCATTTCTTTACAGCGGCTTATTCGATATGCCATACTGCGATCACTTGTCATCGGACCATCTCGCTTTTCGACGTTCAACCATACACGCTCCCTTGGTCCCGGACTGGCACTTAATTATCAAATTCTCAGCTTCGACCCTGGCGCAGCATCGCGCGACATGAAGGAAAGGAAAAGGAAAAGGAAAACAGAGAAACAGAGTACGGGTGCTTATGGCTGCGTTGGCTTAACCGGGGCATCTTCCGACTTCACGACATCATACACATACATCGGGTTGAGACACATAGATGGAAAGGGAGGCGTTGGGTTGAGACTATCAAGCGCTGAGCGTCTCGCTGGCGTTCAGGGCTGGCTTTGTTTCTGTTACTGTCCTTTTGGCGTGGTCTGGATGACTGTTTTGACCATTTTTGTTGTACGATTGTTGCATACTGTAATAAAAGCCCCCGGGGTCTGATGGGTTGAACCCGTCTTTGAAGTGATCTTTACCGGCTCTCTCTCCATTGCATCTTGAGTCTGGGCCCAAGGAATAATGAATATATGGTTTGGTAGTTATACTAAGACACATCTAATGCTTCCCATGCCCTTCTCCTTGTACACACATCGCCCCAGAACGTAACAAATGCCTGCAACCAGCTCAGCCTTCCGCCTAAGAGCACCATTCAATCCCTATAGACGCCCCAGCGATTCAACTCTCTCCGCTCCTCCTCCTCCTTCTTCCTATCCCCCGTCGCGTAGGTATAAAAGCCCGCCACGGTATTCGCTGCCCCAAGGGCCATGGCCGAGCCGCGGACGAAACCCCTCAAGCTGAAGCGGCTGCGGAGCGAGGCTGATCGCCGCCGCGCCGCGAGCAGGGTGTAGATGCCGCTCCAGGCGGCTGTCATACCCGCCCCGTCAATCTTGAACCCGGCCAGCGTCAGGTAGGAGCTGAAGATGAGCAGCGGCGGGAAGAGCATCGGCAGGGCCTGGAAGGGCCGCGCGTGCAGGGAGATGATGAGCGTTGTGAGCGTCATGGGGGGGATGGCGGATGCTGAAGGTCGTTTGGAGTTAGTTGTGAGGCAGTATGGGAGGTATGAGATGGAAGGGTGAATGAGCTTTTAGTGAGTGAATGAGTGAGCGAGGCAGTGAGTGACTTACTTCCCCAGGCTTTGAGCTGTGAGGCCAGGGTCAACGACGCCTTGGATTCCTCCTGGGGCGCCATTGTCAATGGTTGGGCAGAGTGAAAGGTGAGTTTAGTATCAAGGACACCAAAAGTTGAAGACGCGCTGGCTCATCACCTCAGATGCTCTAGGAGGCAGCTTTGACAATCTCTGTCAGCTCATTGAGTTGCCCTGGCTCATTCGTTGAAACAACAGTTTTGAGACCAGTGACGTCGCGCTGTGTGAGAGCGTTAAACTTACCTATCACAAGCGTGAGATGACTGATCGGAGGCCCACTGCCCAAGCCCCACTGTCATTGCCAACATGCACGGACATCTTTGGAAAGTGTCCATTGGCAGTGTCCACCGGCCAGAATTCTGGAGCTGAGAAAGACTGGTCTGCCATCGCAGAAGACGCCATGTTTGCACAGCCGTGGGATTTCACTTTCACCCCCTAAAACCAGAGTGACTTGTGATTAGAACCCGTCGGTCTGAAGTTTACGTAGGTCGAGTGCAAGGGAATCCAGCTGCTGGTGCGGATCAGGGGTGTTCAAGAAGCCACCTTCGCAGCTTCAAACTGATCCTTCGAAAACAGCCAACACCGAATACACTTCTCTGCTTTATCCTCGCGGCCCCAAGATTAATTCGAAACACACACGCAAAACACTCAGCGCCTACGCGTTGCGTAGTTTCTCACCCTCATCCGCTTCCCGTGCACTCGTTGCCCGTCCGCCCAACCCTGTCCGCCCAAGCTCATCCACCTCTCGACCCCCGATAACACCCCAGGGCAATCATGCCCGACGCCTCCGCCTCCGGGGCCTCGGCGTCCCAAAACGAAGCCTCGGCGCGCAACCGGCGCGAGCACAACCAGGGCAATCAAGAGCGCAAGTACACGGCCGAGCAGAAAGCCGCCGTGCTGCGCATCCGGCGATGCCAGCCGACGGCCTTCTACGAGATCCTGGAGCTGCAAAAGACGTGCACCGACGCCGAGGTCAAGAAGGCGTACCGCAAGCTTTCGCTGCTGACGCACCCAGACAAGAACGGTCACGAGCACGCCGACGAGGCCTTCAAGATGGTGGCGCGCGCGTTTAGCGTGCTTGGGGACAAGGAGAAGAGGGAGAAGTACGATCGGTTCGGGACGGATCCTGATAGTCGGTTCGCGAGTGCCCAGGCGCAGGCTGCGCAGAACCCGTTTGCTGGGTTTGCGGGGAGGAGAGCAGGCGGTGGTGGTGGCGGCGGTGGGTGGGCCGAGGAGGAGATCAGTCCCGAGGAGATGTTTGCGAGGTTCTTTGGAGGAGGCGGATTCGGAGGGGGCGGGTTCGGGGGGCCCTTTGCAGGTGGGTGATGCCTCAGGTCTGTGGACGGTATTTCGCTAGGACTGGAGCTGACTAGTTACAGGCTTTGACGGCGGGCCACAGTTCGTCTTCAACTTTGGGGGGCCGGGCGTGCGGGTACACCAGTTCGGTGGTGCGCGGCCACGGGCCCGACCCCGTAACCCGGGCCAGGAGGAACCGGCCAGCATGTGGAGCACCATCATCGGCCTGCTGCCTATCATCCTCCTCGTGGTTTGGCCGATTCTCTCGTCCATATTCTCCGGCATTGCCTCCTCGACCCCGTCAACACCCAGCATGGCCTTCGACGCTCCAGCCCCACCACTGTACACGATGGAACGCACTATGCCCAACTACAAGGTCAAATACTATCTCAACCCGTCCGACGTCCACTCGTACAGTCCGTCCAAGCTGTCGTCGCTTGATAGGAAGGCCGAGGTGGTGCTCGTGCAGCAGCTGCGCATTCAGTGCGAGAACGAGATGGCGCACAGGCAACAGCTGCGGAATGCGGCGCAAGGTTGGTTCTTCCCGGACCCGGATAAGATGGAGCTGGCCAACTCGTACGACATGCCCGCATGCCGGAGGCTGAACTCGCTGGCGTCATGATTGGGCGGAAGCGATGCCTGATTGAAGTTTGGGAAGTGTCGTGAATACCAGGTGCTTAGATGTCTGTTTTATCATTCTGGGTCGACCATGCTGAAGCACCGGCGTTGGAGGACATTTGCATATACGGACTCAGCGTGTAAGGCTCCTCGTTGTAATGCCTCGTCTGCAAAGGTACGCAAATAGCATGATTGATGCAAGGTAGTTATTCCAACGCATTCGTCCTTCATCTCTCGGCCAGGCCCATCTCACCTGCCTCCCTCAGCTCTGCCCAGCCTACCTCCTCTTCGAACAGTCCAAGATCATGGGTTTACATGGCAGATTCGGCCGCTGAACTCGGAACTCTTTATATAACAGTGTGCTCAATGAGATTTGATGTGTACTCGGATTCGCTAGCTTGTTGAGTTCCCTTGGATTTTTCATGAAGAGCTCGAAAGCGAAGCCGCGCAATCAAAAGGCCAGATGTGCCTGTGGCAACATGACCAACCTCGCCAACTAAGGTTGACGCTCCCGTCTCTGTGTGGCTGACGAAACTCTGAGGACTCGGTACGTCCGTAGCTGTGACGCCAACCGTCCGATTGGATGCCCCCTGGTTGGCCCCGCGAGGCCGCGAAGGCACTTACCGGATGGGGAAGCGCCCACTGACTTTAGCGCGCCAAGGCAGCGGGTATGACGCAGGACGGGTGAGCGGGTCATCTCAAACCAGCATTCAACCGCCAACCCCCAACCACCTCCGAACCCCATGTTTGTTCCCGAGGTCTTCCATAGAACTTCAAAACAGAGTGATTTGAGACCGGGGGTCCCATTTTCCGAGAATTTTATTAATCTTAGTTGGAATACTCCAACGCTCCAGTGTCCTTGGGACGATTCTAAACAGGGCCGGCGCACCGCAGGGACCGCCCCACCTAACCTCAAGCGCAGACCGTGCACCGTGCGCCTCAATGCGCAACGGTTCGCTTCGGCAACGAGAGCCACTGCAACTGAGAAGCCAGTTCCCATTCGATCTTTCCATTTCAAAGGCTACAAATCGATTCTGACCGAGTCCACGCCACCTCACCTCGTACTTGTACAAGTACATACGTTGGCGTACTGTGGCGCGTGGGACGGCACTGCCCCCTCCGCCTGGCTGCCTCGAAACTGGGCCTTTGTCCAACACCATATCACGAACCCCTCGCTCCCTTCCGCACATACCTATCTCTGCCAGGTAGGGTCAATTCGAAAAGTTACCCCACCGGATTCGCGCAATGGTGATTCGAAAGCCAATTCCTTCATCAGCCACACTCGACCCGGCGGTGCCGCAGAAGGCGCGGGGTGCGAAGAACACGGAAGAAGAGACGATATGGCGGGATGGAGCGCAGCGTCAGGAAGGGGAGCTGAACAGTACATATCCCGCGCCAGCCGAAGTATCAAACTCGCTTCTGCCCGGCGCCGCTAGCAACGTTTTCGGCCTGGGAGAGGAGAGCAATATATGGGCTGAAGAAGTCCCCGCGCTGTCCAACGCCGGGGACACGAGCCAAGCATCGCCGGTTCTCAGGTCGGGCAGTAGTCATGGGAAAGGAGCAGACACGAGCCAGGGGACGCGGGCGGACCAAGAACCAAACTCTGTCCCGGCTGCCCTCCGGCCGGGCGGAGGGTCCAAACCGGAGACGAACCCGTTCAAGCGGAAGACGTCGCTCAGCGTCGGCGCAGGGCAGCGCACGTCAACACCGTCATCAAATGCGCCGCACGTACCGCCCGTCTCGGTCGCAGAGTTTTCGCAGCTCAGTGTTAATGAAACAAGTACTAATACCTGGCAGCCAGCAATGGACGAAATCAAAGCGACACCAGCCCCCCCGCCTGTTCCAAGACTCCCGGAGCAGGATTCTGTGGGCGACAATGTTTGGGCTTCAGCGGAACCGTCACGCCAGCCGACACCAGGGCCTGCATCAGACTCGCCAGCGCTCTTATCCTTGCCTCCGGAAGAGGGGTCTGCGGGATGGGCAGAGGAATCCAAGGACGCTACTGTTTCCCCGCCGCTCATATCCACAGCCGACGAAGACGTTCTTGAGGGTGGGAATGCCTGGGACGACCTTGAGGCCGTCGATAAAGGGAAGGGTATTGCTCAGCCGCCCCCGGTACCAGACAAAAGCGCTGCAGGGGCCGCCGATTGGAACCTGATTGACATTGATGCTCGCCCTGGGCCCCCTTCCAGACAAAGCTCATGGGAGAGTTTTGAAGCTGAAGATAATGCCCCAGCTGCGGCCAAGACGGTCCCCGCGAGGGGGGAGGCGGCTACCCTGCCACCACAATTGCCACCGCGGAGGTCGGCAGATCAACCGCCGCCCAAACCCCGTCGCCCTGTCGACAAGTCGGAGACCTACCAAATAAAGAACATTAACTGGTACGATGCCACGGCTACCAAGAACCCAAGGACATCACCCATCCTCGTCCAGAACGCCAACGGACCATGTCCATTAGTTGCCCTTGTCAACGCTCTCACGCTGACTACGCCGGCGGACAAGACCAACACGGCGCTTGTTGAGACTCTTAAATCGCGAGAGCAAGTCAGCTTGGGCCTGCTTTTGGACGCCGTCTTCGACGAACTCATGTCGGAGAGGCGAACGCAATCAGACGTTCCGCTGCCCGATGTGGCCGAGTTGTACGAGTTCCTCCAGGGCCTGCACACCGGCATGAATGTCAACCCTCGCTTCATCCCAGCTCCAGAAGTGGTCCCGGCGTTTAAGCGCACTTCGCTTACACACATCCATCCGACCGAGCGTACCGACATGATTCCGGGAACGTTTGAGCACACCAAGGAGATGGCACTCTATTCGACCTTTTCCATCCCCCTCATCCACGGCTGGCTACCTTCCAAGGATGATGCGGTGCACGAGGCGTTTACCCGACACGCCGTGTCGTATGAGGACGCCCAGAACCTGCTCTTCAGGGAGGAGGAGCTCGAAGAGAAGCTGTGCTCGCCTCAGGGCTTGACTTTGGAGGAGCAGCAGCTGTACCAGGACATTCTGACTATCAAGTCATTCCTGAGCATCTCGGCGACGCAGCTAACCAAGGTCGGGCTTGACGTCATCAAAAAGACGATGAAGCCCGGATCTGTGGCCATCCTCTTCCGCAACGACCACTTCTCAACGCTCTACAGGCACCCACAGACCCTAGAGCTCCTCACCCTCGTCACGGATGCTGGGTATGCCGGCCACGCCGAGGTTGTGTGGGAGTCTCTCGTCGACATCAACGGGGAGAGCGCCGAGTTCTTCTCGGGCGACTTCCGTCTTGTCGGTGGCGCCACCCATGACCATCTCCGCCCGTTGCATGATACCGTACCCGAGAACTGGACCGGCGCAGCGCCCGATGGAGATAACTCCGAGTGGACGACGGTCCAATCCCGGCGCGGCCGCAGTCACACAGCGCGGCACAGCTCCTCTACCGAGCCGCCATTATCCCCCAAACACGAACAAGAAGACCGCGACCTGGCCCTGGCCCTGCAGCTCCAAGAGGAAGAAGACGAGCGTGCGCGCGTCGAGCAAGACCGCCGCCGTCGCGAAAGCCTCCTCTCGGAGCAATACATTGAGCAACAAGGCCGCTACGGCCCCACCAGCGCCGTCGCCTCTCCACGCGGTGGTCGCGCCGGCGCAGCAGGTGGCCCTGCCCGCGCCCGCGGCGCCGCCGCCTCCCGCTCCACAACCTCCCTCACCTCCACAGCCTCATCATCCAACACCGGCCGCCGAGGCCCAACGCCCATCCAACCGGGTGCCACCCGCCCGGCCTTATCATCCGGTTCCTCCATCAACGTAAACGCCGCCAACACAACTACTATTACTACCACCACCGGGAACTCCGGTGCCAACGCAATCAACAGACCGCCGCCCGGGTCAAGACCCACTACGCAAACGGTCCGGTCTCTCCTCCCGCCGCTCCGCACCACTCGCCCGGCCGCCGCCGCTGCGGCAGAAGATGGGCTCGAGGATGCGCCGCCCAGCTATGAACAGGCTGCCAAGCAGCTGCCGTATGTGCCGCCTGCGGGGCACCCGAGTCATCCGACGAGCAGGCCTCTGGATTTGGCTGCTGCTGCTGAGGGGGAGGGGGGGGGTTCTGGGTTCGGGTCCGGGACTGGTGGTGGACGGGCCGGAGTAGGGCCACCGGGTAGTGTTGGTGGTATTGGTGCCGGCGGGAGTGGGAGGCCGCCAGGTGGTGGGTTTGGAGGTGGTGAGTATCATCCTGGAGGGGGACGGGGTGTATATCCTGGGGCGGGGTCGGCGCCGGCGCCGACGGGGTTACGGAGGGGCGTGCCGCCTTCGTCGGCGCCGGTGGGGGCTGGTGGTGGTTCGGGCGGAGGGAGAGATCGGGAGTGTGTTGTTATGTGAGCTGCACACAGGTAATGATTGCGTGGATTGAAGAGGGAGTTGGTAGTTGGGAGGTGCTGTGATGTTATGAGATTACGGGTGATCATGGATTAATGGTATGAACGGCAGGCTCAACAGCATGTCAAGCACAGCAGATGTTGGTTGGGAGTTAGGGCAAGTGTTCAGTTGTGTATGAGTAAAGAGCACACGGTTCCGGGTTGGTTAGAGAAATCTCAACGAGGTTTAGATGATGTGAATACTGAGATTTAGATGCAATAACAAGATGCCCGCAGATTCCGGATCGAGATCATGCGTCCCAGCCTGTCTCATTCCGGAACCAAGGGCGGGTATCGCCAGGCAAGTACAGGCCCCGAATCTGTTCCGTCGCATAGTTACCCCGATCCGAGCGTTGTTAACGTTAGAGACGGTTTGCCCGAGCACTCTAGGCGGATTCTGGCTTGCAATTTCCAGGTGATTTTTCCTCCTCCACCACTTGGACTTGATCGACATCCGTTGCTCAGCTCGTACCTCGCATCACATCTCATGTCCGCAACAGCGAACGCGACGCGTGTAAATACCAGAGAAACAACCACAACGCGTTTGTTCTGAGGCTGCAACTCCCAACTTTTGCCGGTCTTGCACCGGTCCGTCATCTGGAGACGAAGGGCTCCCGCCGCCCTCGCAATCTCACTTCGCAAAGTTTGACTAGTTCACACCGAATGAGGCCGCATCTTTTGGCGACGAGTTCGCCCGCCTCGCCTCGTCCCAGCAATGGGTTTCTGGTTCCCAAGAATACACACGATAGCGCACCATCGCAACAAAGGAGGAGCTCCAACTCCACTACTTCTCGCAACCGCCCCAGCTCGGCGACATCAATGTGGAGGAAGAAGTCAGCGCGGAGGCGAGGACGCTCCAGGGCTACCAGGCCTTATGCTACGAGGTCGGCCTTGACCCGAGCGACTCGATCGCCGAGTGTAAGAGGTGCCTGAAGAAAACGCTAGTCAACATTATTGCGCTCGTCGACGCACGGATGACGGGTAAGCGCGTCAAGGTGTGGGACAGTTTCGAAGAGTTCCGCGCCTACGCCCTCCGAGACGAAAATAGGATCGATATCCACGAGGCGAAAGACACCTCCAGGGTACCTTCGTTATTGCGGCGTTTGTTGGGCCCCCGATCACGCAAGAAGTGCGGTATTCCTCAGGGTATATTGGAGGTGGCGTTGGGCCATATTACCAACCGTTGGGACTAGAGAGATGACGTCTTGATGGTTGCTTACTTGTCTTATAATACTCCGTCGTCCGGCTGGTTTCATTTCTCCCTATCTCCTTGCCGTCGCCGCGCCTGTGCCGTAGTGGCACAGCCTTTCCTACATGTCACATGTTTTGGGGACTTCATCAGAGGCAGACACATGACTCCTGTGAGCACGCTGTAGTCAAGGTAGGAAAGCTGTAGAAGAAATTTCCCACTCCATGCCGGGCGGTTGTCATCCCTCGTGGTGTAAGCCGGAAATATCCGGACAATTGACAGCGGAAGAGCCCGTGCCATACTCGATGAATGCAGCTTACTAATACATATGTACGGATCCGTAGCTCACCCTGACTTGATGAAACGGTTAACCCTGAACCTGACCCTAAGTGCGGGTAGCCAGCCTCGCCAGCCAACGGAATCTGGTCTTTGACATCATTCACAGTGCTGTCTGCCAGTTCAAGAGCTGCAGCGTCAGGTGCCATTTTGTGGACGGGAGTCAAGGTGGAATTGCACAGCAGGTGCCAGCCATTGCAGCTCATTTCTGCCGGTTGTTGGTCTCACATTTGTCCTCAATCCTAATCATCTCACGCCGCGGCGCAGTGTTATTGTTCTGGCGCCAGTTTCCATTCGACGCTTAGTCCAGTCAACATCAGAGCTCATCTCTCAACAACACCTATCAGCAGTCAAGACCCTGAAAATATACCTGCAATTTCTCATCCCGCCGGGCCTTTCCCTCAAACAACACAACCATCACCAAGCACAGCATGGCTACCTCCACTCCCGGCCTCATCCCTGGTTGGTTCCCGCCGACGCGCGAAAACTACGACCGCATCCTCTCTGTCTGGATCTGGTTCCCAGTGGTATGCGCCGTTCCTTTCTTCCGCTCATCATAACACTCAGACTAACACCATCCCCCCCCCCCCCCCCAGGCCGCCTCCCTGCAATGGCTCGTCTCCTGGTACGGCATGGGCAAGACGTCCGTGTCCTCGCGCCTCAACCTCCCCGGCCGCATCGGCTGGCTGACCATGGAAATCCCCGGCTTTCTGACCCTCCTCTACCACATGCACGCCCTCACCCCCGCGGCGAAAAATAACAACTTTAAGGAACAAGAAGAAGGCTTCCCCTGGCAAAACCAGGTCCTCGCCGCGCTCTTCGTGCTGCACTACGTCTACCGCGCCATCCTCTTTCCCTTCCTGCAGCCGTCTATGTCGCCCCTGCACCTCGTCATCTGGCTCTCAGGCGCCGCCTTTCAGGTCATCAATGGCATGATGCTGGGCAGCTGGCTGGCCGCGTACGGCCCCACGACGCAAGCCGAGTGGACACGCCAGCTCGCGCCCTTCGGCACGGCGCAGTTCGCGGCGGGGATCGCGCTGTTTTACGTCGGTCTGGCCGCCAACTACTACCACGACGACGAGCTGCGCGAGATCAGGAGGAGGGTCCTGCGGCGGCAGAGGCAGCAGGCCGGCAAGGCCACCGCGTCGGTGGACAAGCACTACGAGATACCGCAGGCGGGGCTGTTCAAGGTGATGCTGTACCCGCACTATTTTGTTGAGTGGGTCGAGTGGTTTGGATTCTGGATGGCGACCGGTTGGGGGTGTGTGCCGGCGCGGTGTTTCTTGTTCAACGAGATCGCGGCTATGCTGCCGCGGGCCGTGAGCGGGCGCAAGTGGTATGCCGAGAGGTTTGGGGAGGAGAAAATCAGGGGTCGGTGGGCTGTCATTCCGGGGATTTGGTAGAGGAGTGATGTGGGTAGCAATCGGTAATCCTATCTCCCGTCATGTTTTCTGGCGGGCTATGGGCATCAGAGGTCGCGTGAAATGTGAAATAAGACATCGAAGCGCTTGACGGTGAGACTTTCAAGACACCTGCATTTTACTACTAGGCTTATCAGCAGATTACAGTCATCGCAAACGCAGGCAGGAGAGATGCTATGATTGCTATTGCCCACAAACAAAGGAAATTTACACCGCTGCGGAGGTATACAGACCCCTACGCGATGATAAATACAAACGCCGCCCATGCCATCCACTGTGCCCTATCGCCTCATTCTCGGCAGGTAGGTACTCCCGAGTCTCCCTCAGACACACGAATTCCGCTGCCAATAAACCAAAACTGCACACTCATTCGCGTTTCTGATTCCGCTCCTCCCTGTCCAGCTCCGATATTTGCCGCGCCGGTGCCGGTGGCGGCGCAGGCGGCGGTGGGCTCCCCGCGTCCGGCCCGCTCCCGCCCAGCGGCGGGATTGGCAGACCAGGCTCTATCGACTCAGCCGGCTTCGGCACCGCCATGGGTCCCGGCGGCACGGAGATGCGGCCCTCGAGCTTCTCGCCGCGCAGCACCTTCTCGACTTCGGAACGGTCCAGCGTCTCGTACTCGACGAGCGCCTTGGCGAGAAGGTCAAGCTCGTGGCGCTTGGAGAGGAGCAGAGCGCGGGCCCGCGCGTATGACTCGTCAAGCACCTTCTTGACCTCGGATTCAACCATGGCGCGTGTCTCGGAGCTCAGTCGATCGTATGAGCGCAGATACTCGACGGGGCCGAGCCGCTCCGACATGCCGAGCTGCGCCACCATCTGCCACGCCGTCCGGGTGGCTGAGTCCAGGTCCTGGCATATCAGTTAGCCAATGCTCAACACGCGACAGAGGAAAAGCGAGAGTACATACTGCGCTGACGCCGCTTGTCACAAATTCGTTGCCGTAGACAATCTCTTCAGCCACTTTGCCGCCCATGGCGCGGTCAATCATGCCCACGTAGTCCCGGACCGAGTACGAGTACTTGTCCATGGCAGGAAGAAAGGCGGTGTGGCCGAGACTTTGGCCGCGAGGCAAGACGGTGACCTTGTACAAGTCGCCCGCAGTGTCTTTGGAATAGTAGGCAACCAGCGCATGGCCGGCTTCGTGGTAGGCCGTCATCTCCTTCTCCTTGGGCGTAATCACCATGCTCCTCTTCTCGGCACCCATGATCACCTTGTCCTTGGCCCACTCAAAATGCGACTGCATGACGGCCTTGGCCTTCTCCTTGCTTGCGTGGATGGCAGCCTGATTGACAATGTTTTCGAGCTCGGCGCCAGACAGACCAGAGGTGCGG
The DNA here is from genome assembly GCF_033297405.1 of Parathielavia appendiculata. Classification (NCBI taxonomy): domain Eukaryota; kingdom Fungi; phylum Ascomycota; class Sordariomycetes; order Sordariales; family Chaetomiaceae; genus Parathielavia; species Parathielavia appendiculata. Next base: position 456,227 of record NW_026944233.1, on the reverse strand, counting down.
GCGGCGATAGCCTCGATGTTGACGTCTGGGCCCATCTTGACTTTCTTGGAGTGGTGCTTCAGGATAGCGATGCGGCCACGGACATCAGGGAGGGACACGTGCACGTGGCGGTCGAAGCGGCCTGGCCGGGTGAGCGCCTTGTCGAGAGATTCAGGAAAGTTGGTAGCACCCAAGAGGATGACGCCGCTGTTCTGCGCGAAGCCGTCCATCTCCGTAAGAAGCTGGTTCAGAGTTTGCCGGACATAGGTCGCATCGCGCGAGTTGCGTCTGCCGCCTATGGCGTCGAGCTCGTCGATGAAGATGATGGAGGGAGACTTGGCCTTTGCGGCGTTGAAAAGCTCACGGACGCGCTTGGCGCCGACACCGACATAGATCTCGTCGAACTCGCTGCCGGACATGTAGAAGAAGGGCACGCCAGCCTCTCCGGCGACGGCACGAGCCAGCAGAGTCTTGCCTGTACCTGGGGGGCCGACGAGCAAAACGCCCTTGGGCAGCTTGCCGCCCAGGTTGCTGAACTTCTCAGGGTTCCGCAAGAAGTCGACCAACTCCTGAAGCTCCTCTTTGGCCTCGTCGCAGCCGTGCACGTCGGAAAAGCGGGCTTTCTGGTTCTCGGCCTTGGGGTCGATTCCGTCAACCTTGCTCGGCCGCTTGAGGGTCGTCATACCCTCAATGACCATGGTAACGAGAACCAAACTGAGATAGGCGCAGAGACCGAACCAAAGAAGGAACTTGATCCACCTAAGAGCAGCAGTGCCGAAGGTTTCATCCACGATGACGTGCAAGGGGCCGTTCTTCCCACCATTAGGTCCCATCGAGAATGCCATGTTGCTACCTGCACGGTGGGCGGCCACAGCCTGGCCGACCACCTGCAGATTGCTCGGGTTAATGCCAGCTGCGTTGGCTGCCGCGTCGCTCTGCGCAACCGCACCGGTGGTACCGTTAATCATGGCCAGCGCTCGTTGATAGGCCTCGTCGGCAGCCTCGTTCGTGGCGAACCGTCCTAGTAAGTTCGTTAGCATTCCCAACCTGGCTCACTATCAGGTAAACTAATGAGCCTACCAGATTGATAGCGTTCAACAACAATTGCAGGCATGTTTGCCTTCAATAGGAGCTGGTAGAAAGAATTCTGAGCCGTGGCGCTGTTCGGGTTCCGGTTAGCAGCAGCCTCGCGATTAGCGAGGAGATCGCGCGGGACGCCGCCGGTGACGAAGCCCCGAAATTGGGTGTTCCGAGAGATATGGTGAATCCTGATCCAATTGAAGGGCTGCAAGCGGCTCGGCTGATAGGTGCTCATGGACCGGAGGCCGGGGAGGTTTGTCAAGGGGCGGGCCATCAGCGTCGCATACGAGCGACGCATTAGGGGGCTCGCCATGGCGAGTGATCGGGGAGACATGTTGGAGATTTCCGAGAATATGTTGATGGGAGAAACGGTGGCGAGGCGGCGATCGAGGAAGCGCGGCGACAGCACAGCGTCCCGCAGGAATTCGGGGAACTCGGTCTTTGGCCTGGATTCCGCGTCGCGCTGGACGCGGACTGAAGAGTCGGCCTCGACGCTGGCAGCTGTTGTTGTCGGCGACTGAGGCTGAGGCTGGACTGGAGAACGGGCGGATCGAATTCTAGGCGTCGGAGGGGAGTAGTGTGCGCCTCTCCAGGGAATCAGCAGAGTGTTCGCAACCGACGGCCACAGGTCCGAGGTCGCCGCTGCGATACTCTGAGCACGGCATTAGCGAACCCTAGCTAGACTCCAGGGGATGCCATAGATGAAACTTGGGGAAACAACTCACCGGTAACCCACTTGCTTGGAAAGCCATTGGAACCGCTCTGCCCGCGAAGATGGATGCGGATGCAGATGACAGTTTGTAGAACAAGTTCAAGGGCGGATGATGCAAGGCACCGAATGTTGGGGACAAAGTGGATTGGCGGCAACTGCCAGCCTTGGCAAAAGTGGCCACCCTGGTTTGCCAAAGCCCACGTGACTTGGCGGGGAGGCCGCGATTTCCTCCGTTGGTTTGTTCGTTAGCGCGCCACATGGCAGGCGGCAAATGAAGTAGGAGAAATTAATAACTACGGATACAAGGGAGAAAGTACAATCCCAACCTGGTTTGTTCGTTAGCGTGGCACATGGGGGGACACTGAATATGAAATGGGTCCTCTAAAGAAACCAAGGAACGTAAGAAGACAAGAAGGAGAGAGAAAAAGAAATACTGAAAATGAAAAAAAAAAGGTAAGAGGAGGGTAAAGAGAAAGACTAAGATAGAGAAGAAGAGAAAACAAAAGATAGAGAGGAAGAGGAAGTCAAAGAGAAAGAGAAAGAGAAAGAGGAACAGGAAAGAAAGAAAGAATACAAAGAAAGGTTAAGGTCTTCAGAAGAAAGATGAGGTATAATACCTACTACATACGTTCCACGCTAACAAACCAACCAGTTTTAAATTACAAGAAGATAAGGAGAAGGAAAATAAAAGTAAAACATAGAGGGAAATAATATAATGTAGGAAATAAAGAAAATATTAAAGTGAAAGATAGATGGTTAGAACAGAAGAAAGTGAAAAGGAATAAAGGGTTCAATGTCCAACTCGAGTTCCCCGCTAACAAAGCTACTGCGTCGCGTCGTGTCGCGTCTGGAAGGAGCCGAGCCCAGCAATTAAAAGCCATGACAAAGTGAGGGGACCTGGAAGGCAACACATCAAATACAAACTTTGATCAGTCACATACTGGCAAACCTCGGAACTCCGAAACAGGACATGCATTGTATTTCATTATAAAATTAAATACACCATGAACCGCACAATTGAGCAGGTCCTCCTTTCTCTGCTCCCGACTCACAACTCGACCCTCCCGCAACCTCTCGTCGACTTGGCCAGCTCTCTTCTGGCTCAGTCAAGACACCGCGCCAGTACCCTCAAGGCAGAGGAGGAGATTGCCCGTCCATATGCTTGCGCTCACCTGGCATGCGACCGACTCAAAATCATCCTCAACCTGCCGCCGATAGAACCCAGACCCCCAATCCCTCCGCGCATCTACAAGCGGCTCTTCAACCACCTCGACAAGATCCTCCCGGCCTCAGGCTCTACCCCAAGCTGCGCCACTCCCAGCGGAACCGCCCTCGGCAGCGGCCGCACCAGGACCCCAAGCTCCAAGCTCCGCGAGCAACAACTCCTCGGCACCTCGCCGCTAGCCTCCAAAACCCGCCCAACCCCCACCAAGGAAAAGTCCCTCTCCGACCTTCGCAACGACACCCCATCCTTCAAGAGACGTAAAGCCACAATAACACCAGACGGCTTACCCCCCTGGATCCGCCCCACCCTCCGCTACCTCCTCACCCACCTCGGCCCTGCTAGCATCGGGCCCGTGGTAGCGTCAGGCTTGGAATCCATCGTCGCGCCCCACGGCAAGCTGACCGACGACGGCTGGGTGCGGGCCAATCTCGTGCCCGTTCTCGGCACGCTGTATCTCTTTGCCTGGCGCGGCGTGACGTGGCCTGATGGGCAGCAGGTCGAACGGGAGCGCTACGTGCAGTTCCGGAAGGAGGTCGCGGCCTGTATCGCAAAAGCCAGGGAGGAGGAGGTGGAGGTGCCTGGCGGGTGGGACGGGTGGGAGGAGGTCGGGCCGAGGGAGTTCGATGCTGCTGCTGTGAGGGGCAAGAGGCATGGGTGGTTTGAGATGGAGTGGGCGAGTGGGGTGGGCGATTTGGTTGAGAGGAAGAGGGCGAGGGAAGAGGAGGATGCTGTGAGTGGGGAGGAAGAGGAGGTGGTGGTGGCGCACATTCGCAGACCGGATACCATGTTTCAGGAGAGGTATGATTACTTGGGGGAGAGGAGAAGGAACGCGTATGCGGAGTGGAAGGAGGGGCTGTTGAAAAGGATCAAGGAGTTGGAGGCGCGCTAATGAAGGAACCTCTCTATGATCTCGATCCTATTCTGTACTCGACACCTACGCACCGAGCGCCTTCAGATTCTTGACCAAATCTACCACACACTCCTCAAACGACCGGTACTCAAGCCCCAACAACCGGTTCGTCTCGCTATTATTAAACCCAAACCTCTCCCCCTCAACAGGCAGCTCCCCGCCCTTGGTCTCCTCCGTTGGCAACCGCTCCGCATATTCCGGAAACCGCCTCCTCACAATCCTTGCCAACTCAGCGTTGCTAAACAGCCCCGCAGTAACAAACAACCTCTTGCCCCCAACCTCGGGCTTCTCCAACCCAGCCTTGATATGCGCCGCCGCGAGGTCCCTCACATCCACCCAAATCACTGCCGGCCCCGTACTCGGTATCTCATCCTTCCACTTCCCCTTCAAGCAATCCACCACCCGCTCGTTGCTGGTATTGATACTGTTGAGACTCGACAGGTAGTGCACCACGGGGCCGAAAACCATGGGCGGGTTGATGGTCACCAGATCGAACTTGGTTTCGTTCTTCGGGTCCCGCACAAAGTCCCATGCCGCGCGCTCGGCCAGAGTCTTGCTGGCGCGGTAGGCGGTGGCGGGGGAGCGGTGCACGTCGTCGAGTGTCACCGGGTTCCAGGAGGCTTCCGTGAAGGTGGTGGAGGGGTCCGAGACGTGCGCTTCGTCGATGATGGCCGCGAACGAGGATGTCACGACGACGCGCCGGACGGTCGGCGCATCGCGGGCGATGGCGCGCAGGATCGACGTTGTGCCCACCACCGCGGGCGCGATCAGTTCCTTGTGGGGGTCGGCTAGTTATGGCGGTGAGGTTAGCTTGTGAGACGCCCGCAGATGCAGGAAGGGCGGGTGTACGCACTCCATTTGAAGTGGAAGGGCGACGCGGTGTGCAGGACGACTTCCAAGCCGGGCGTCTTGACGACCTCGTCGAAGGCGTCGGGCTGGGCGATGTCGGGCACGATCCCCACGATCAAGTCGCCCGACGCGGTTTGTGAGGGGTAGGATTCACGGATCTTGGAGGCTTTCTCCTCGGTGCGGACCGTGGCTACCACGCTGTGGCCTTTGGCGAGGAGCTGGTCCAGAATGTGGGCTGGGCACGTCAGTTATCCATGGTCTTCAAGAAGGAGAGATTTGACTCCCTATCACACGCTTGTCCCCGGCGTCGTGGGCGTCAGGCCGGGTGGATCTGAGAAGCCCGTGACCAGACGACCGAGCACGAAACACAGGGCAATATCATCATGAGTTCCGACTTACCGGCGATGAAGCCGGAGCCACCTGTTACGGGTTAGTAATGTGAAAGATACCCCACACCCACGCTGCATGTACCTGTCAAGAGAACCTTCGTCATGTTTGCTATCTGCAGTGCAGTACGCCCCCGATTTTAGCTGGAAACGATTCGAGAAGAGGAAGAGAGTCTAGGTACTTCTTGAATATCGACGAGCCGGGCTTATATAGCCCGAGTAAGGGCGCATCTGACCCCGCTTCCGGGCCCCCTCAGTGGGGTGGTGGTCGACGGCGGTAAGCCTGGGGTTTATCTACTCTGACGCAATATGGCGCCGTAGACTCCTTATATCCGAGTTCCGGAATCCAGCGAAGTCGCCGTGTCCTGGACCCCTGACATCGACTTTGCTTACTCAAAGCTCGCAGCAATGCCAAGAAGCAGTCGGTCATATGAAGGCGGCTACACTTCGGGCTCAACTATACCTTAAAAGTATGCAACCCAAGAAGGACGTGCGTGGCCTAGGCGCCCAACGAAGAGATGGAGGGTGGCAAGTTGCCAGATGAGCTGGCCAACTCCTCGCCATAAAGTTTAGCTCTTCCTGTTCAGCTTTTCAGTCAACGGGGCCAGCAGTTGACCACCCGCTGAGATTCAGGGATGAGCACACGAAACCATGCAGCTTCTCTGTGAGAAATCACACATGCTTGGTTTGCCACAGTGGTCAACGGAGTTCTAGCATTCTGGAAACAAACAAGAAGCAGCAGCCTACTGGCTATTTTAACAAGTCAAGAGGACGCCCGAGTCCGCTTCCCTACTGCTCCTGTACTCACCTTGCACTACAAACTCATCGGCAGCGATATAACTACTCCATCTAAGCGAACTTGAAGACAGCAAGCGAGCGCTCGTTGAATTGACGACCTGCCGCCAATTATATTTACAAGCAATGTCCAACTGGCCTAGTCAAGCATGGGCCCAGAAGAACAATCTCAGGACCCAACCCAGAACTCTACCCAAGTCATCCGGCTCGGGATGAAACCCACGAATGGATGTGGCGCTGGCGGTACCACGAAGCCATCATAAGCTTGGGACTGCCATATGCCGGAGTCCTCCCTCTTTTGAATACCTCAGTTCTGTCTGAAGTATCCGTTGATAGGGAGCATCACCCGTGGCTGAGCAGCCGAGGATTTCGCGGCTCGACCGCGTCAAACAGAACATGCCAATGCCTATGATGGGACCACTAGCCAGAATGAATGCGAGGCCGTTGAACGAGCCAGCCCTCAACACCACGAGTTCCCCCTCACGTGTTTCTCAAAGCAAGTTTGTCTCTTTCTGACCTAGATTGAATAAATACAACCCGTTACACGAAAAGGGATATCCTCCCTTCCGTATGAACTCCCCAACCCCGGGGACGACGGAGAGTGAACCGATCGGGTCCTTCGTCAGGTTCTTCTCCAAGCCCAAACTCTACTCCTCGATAAGCCGAATCCCAGTTTCATACATCACAATAAACATTCGGCCCCCAGCATCGCTCGTCCCATCCTTCATTCCCCGCCCCCAACTTCACAACTCTTCTCACCTTCCCCCTCCTATTCCCCCCCTGCTCTACCGCAACCAACCCAACTTCGGCCAGCAGCCAGCAACGAGCGGACAGTCATTCACTCCGCAATGGGCCTCGCTCCGTCCACAAATAACTCACTCCGTCGTATCCATCGCATCCCCCGGCCCCTCCGCAGTACTACTAACCACCTCCTCCCTAGCCTTAGCCCTCTTCTCCGCCTTCCACCGCTCAATCTTCTCCCTGAGCTCGTCATCCGGAGCGACATCCTCGATACCCATCGGCTGGCGAGTGTACGGATCCTTGGGATCGCTGAGCAGATGCTGCGTGATCGTCGATCGGTCTACGACATGCTTCGACGGCAGAATGACCGGGTCGGTCATCAGGATCCCCATGATGGGGTCTTCAAACTCCGGGGGAGCGTCGTCATAGTCCAGCTCGGCCTGGTCCAGCGCCTCCTTGGCCGACTCAAACTTGGCTGCGAGCAACTCCCACGCCTGGATGTCTTTTTCGTCCTTAAGATGGCGGCTCCGTAGAATGTGCGCCGTCGTGGCCATGGTGGAGGTTTTGTACGAACGGCCGTCGGCGGCGACGGCTTCGATGAAGGATTGGACTCCGCCGAGGTTGATGTAGATGTCTACGAGCTCCGGGAGGAGGGTTTTAGGGTTGAAGAAGTATTTCTCTGGGTTTTCAACCTTGAGGGTTTTCGACTTGGGACCGGTCAGGATGTTGAGATTATAGTCAAGCATGCCCGCCAGGCGCTGGACAATCTCAGGCATGGTGAAGGACTCGCTGATGGTTGTGGTGAAAAGCTTCATCATGCTGACTGTCTCGTTGGCGAGCTGCATGTAGCTCGTGGCTTGGCTCTCTGCGGTGCGGAGATCTTCTTCGGTTTTCTCGCGGTCCTGTTGCGAAAGTTCAGGGTTTCTTAGGCGGTCCTGTAAATCGTGAATCTTGGGGAATTTGCTGAGACCCTCGTCTAGTACGTAGGTCGCATCGTTCAGGAGCAGGTTGACGAAGCGCACAAAGAATGCACGGTTGGATCTGCTAGCGTCAGTGGTTGCGTGCGACCAGAATTCCCATCGTACAGGCGACTCACTTGCTTGACTGGACCAGCTGCTCCCGGTACACGTCGTTGGACCACACGCACTTGATGACCTGGAAGATCTCGTACCGGATGTTGAACTTGTCGTAGAATTGCGTGTGTGCGCCCGTCGACTCGCACTCGATGTAGAATTTCATGACAGCATGGAGCAGGTAGTCGTTGGCAAACTTGGCGTTGGTCATGGCATCGCCCAAAACACCCTTCTTCAGATGGTACGTAGGCCATGTCCCGTGAGACAGCAGCGTGACGAGCGATGACTTGAGATAGGGGTTCTTGACATACTCCGACGACTCCAGGAAGGTAATGCATAGCGCAATCATCTCGTCTCCTACTGCCGAGAGGATAATCTGTGGGATGTAGCGGAAGACGAATTTGAAATTGTCCACAACATCTTGCAACGCGTACTCCGGGAGACACTTGAACGCCTCAGGCTGGTCTGAGGGCAGCGGGAGCTTAAGCGGCTTGTCCGGAGCGTACTCTGTCTGACTGGCGAGTCTGAGCAGCCAAACGGTAACGTACCGCATAAACAGCAGCGACCGGGCCTGCATCTTCTGTTCCAGGAGAACGCCCTCAATCGAGAACTTGAGCGCCATTGTCCGCTCCAATACGTTCGTGTGCCGCTTGACTGCCTCCTCCAACATCCTTAGTTGTGCCGGTCGGCTAATCAGCTTGGGCCGCTCCGCTTCCATCATGGCAATGTTTTTCTCGAAGTACTTGATGTCTCTGTCGAGGTTCTTCATCTTGGAGTTTGCCGCCTCGCTTCCGTAATGATGTGCCGCCAGTGTCAGGAAAAAAATTTCTGTGATGAAATTGGACTCCCCGTCCAGCTTCTTAGCATAGAAGGCATCTGATTGCGCTTGATCCGCATTCAGCTTTGTCTCATCTTTGATGTCGAGCCTTGGATTTCTCCTGAAATAGCCAACATCGATACGTCCTACTTTCGAGAATGTGCCGTCCATGAAAGGCTCGCATAAGGTGTCCAGTATGACGGTCACGTTGATCATGAAACCATCGGATGAGACCTCCTTGGGGTCAACTTGGATAGCACGCCTCTTATGGTTGACGTTCATAATGTAGGCAAACCAGTCCAGCACCTTGTTCCTGGTCTGAGGGCTCGCCCGGATGAAGGCGTTGATGATCGTCCTAAGATCTGTCTGATGCGCCCCTAGAGTCATCTGCAGTGCACTCTGAGATGTCTGAATGCGCCCCTTGTCCATTGTCCGCGGTCCCGCGAAGTAGACTGTCGTCACCTCTGGCTGAAGCGGCGATATCCTGAAGAACGGACCAAGGATGGTATTCTTCTCGATGTTGGGTGCGGATTGCGCCATCTGGAAGCAGGGGTGTTGTGCTAACGCGTCAAGAAGCGGCGGGAACCTCGAGTATGTCAAGAGTGCCTGCCAAGGTCAGCAACAGAGCCCCTGTTCGCCCATCTCGCAACTCACGTTGACACAAGGCTTGTAATCGTCGTTCATGCTCATTGTAGACAGTTTGGTGCTGATATCCACCATCGCCTTGGTGAACAGCGGAGCAATCGTGTCGTCGTCGTCCAGACGAGCCACTGCCTCGATAAAGAAATCCATGCACAAGCCGTTCTCGCTCTCGACCTCGTGCAACAGATATGGGACCAGCGTGTCGTGCTGGGGATTTGGTTCTCGGCTACACGGAGGCACCGCCAAGTCAGCACCAACATGCAACGAAACCCCCGCCTCGGCGGCCAGACCTACCTAAACAGCTCCGGCACCGTCAACGCAAAGATGCAGTTACTAAAACACAACCGCCTGGCCTCCTTAAGCAGCGCCTCCTTCTCGGGCGCCGGACCACGCAACACCTTGAGCATTCTTACGACGCGCTTCCAGCACGGCAAGAGGTACTCGAGCAGCGGGCGTTCGCGGGGATACGCCGTGGCAGCTTCCATAATGGCCTCCTCCAAACGCCCAACCGACAGCCGCAGCGTGGCGCCCTCGGCGGCCAGGTCCGCGCTCAGGTCCGGCAGGAAGGCCAGCTTATGGCCCTGGCTGTCCGTCGAGCGGTCCGGGTCGACGGTGACGCGGAAGATGGTCGACAGCACGCGATCGGCATACTCGTCGATCGTCTCCGGGGCGGCGGGGGTCTGCTTCCTGGGCGACGGCGCGATCGCTGCGTGCCCGTCAACATCTGATGCTCGCCTCTTGGCGCGGGACTCTGCGTTGCTGGTACTACCTGCTCTGCTGCTGCTATTGGGGCTGCCTGTGCTTTGAGGGGTTGCCGCCGGTGTAGGCGAAATGTTGATCTTCGGACGAGGCTCTACCGTTGCGGGTGTTTCGGCCCCCTGCGCTGCTGTCTTGTCCTCGGCTGGTTTCGAGGAATTGAGCCCGGCGGCGGTCGGTGTCGTAGTGCCTGGGGATGGAGCAGCGGATGTTGAAGCCGCGGGCCCTCCGAGCTTGGCCAGTCTCCGCCGACGAATCTGCTCCATCGTTTCTTGGTCTGGCGCATCCGGCGTCGACGGCGCGGGGGCCTGCTCGTTCAAGTCCATTGTCTCGGTTGATGACGCTGCTGATCAAAGGAGGTGGGTGATGACGGGAGATATTTGGTGGGGAGATTGAGGCTACCAGGTACAAAATCCCTGGACCGCTCAGGTTATGTATGGATAGGCGGTGGGAGTGGTGTGAAACCAGCGAGAATGGGATTCGAAGAGTGGTTGCCTGAAGTTTCTAGAGCAGGTGTCGGTTTGGAATCATGGTGGGGTTTCAGTAGAGTTCCAGGCAGGAGGGCGCTATCCATTGGAGCACTGTCCTCTACCAGGTACGTCAGGCAACGGTTAAGTACAGTACTGTACGGACGTACATACGACGTCTAAACGCCCGAACCTCGGCGCTAGCAGTGTTGTGGTATTACTAATACGACTCATGCTTATCGATAACACTAGCGTCCTGCTACTCCGTACAGGCACAAGCATGATGAGTACTGTGTGGAACGAAAGATACACAGATGATGAACCAACTCTCTGGCGGTGACATGCTGTTTCAAATTGGTCTCGTCCTATCCTTGGGAAAGGGACGCCTCTAATATGCTGAATAATGCGTGCCATGCCCCAAAGGCAGTACCTTATCCGTATCTTACAACGAACCGGCCGTGCTGAATCCATTGGGCCACTTCCCCTCTGCATATATATAAACAAAGCATACCCTCACTGCACATGCTTCTTGTGAAAGCCAACATCACCCCGTTTAACTCCTGATGCGTTGACCATGTTGCCCCCATAGCCCTTCCTTTCTACCGATACCAGGGAACTCCGAAACAGAACCACAATGTCTTCATACACAGTCGTACAAGCAAGACCAACGCCATTCTTATCCTCGTCCCTCAAAGCCGGGTGAGAGTGTCCCCTCGTCCATCACTATTTCTCCGACTGCCACCGGGATGCCGCACCCTGATATCCGACGAAGAAGACCCCGCCCTTGAGCCACTGCTATCACTGGCATGCGACAGTCCCGAGCTAGGAGGCCCGGCAGTCGACCCAGCCCTCTGCTGTGCATGGCTCTGGCGCTGCATGTTCATGAGCCAGGTAGTGTGCATGTTGAGAACACCGACTTTGCTGGCGAGCTCGGCAATTTGGTCGCCAATGCGCGTCGTGTGGTGCAGGAAGGTGAGGGCCTGGTGGGCATCCATGTCCCGCATTTCCTTGCGAAGTTCCTCCATCTGCGTCTCCAGCCGCTCGAACCGCGCCAGCATATAGTCTTCGGGCGAGCCCCACGCGAAGGTGTCGGCGGCGTGTGGGACTGATAGAGCGGATGGAAACATGGGTTCGTTGGGGGTTTCGGTTGAAGTAGGGCTTGCTGGGTTGGGAAGAACCGTGCTAAGGAGTGTCGATTCAGTCCTCCGCTCTCTTCGCTCACGGTCCTCACGTCTCCTACCGCGAGCCGCTTCAAGATTGGCAAGTCGACTGGTCAGGTCGTTGATGATCGTGCGATCTTCCGCCCTCTGGTCTAAGAGCCGGGACACAGCCTCAAAGATGCACCCACTCTCTTCGTGTACCTGGACGATCCGACGCTTGTCTGCCACCCTGCACCCGCCGGAATGCCATCTGCATTGTATTTGCTGCTCGGGACAACTTTCTGATTTATGCTTTTCTAGCCTGTGGCGCACCACGTTTGCCTTGCAGTCCGGACACTCGACTTCGTTGGCGTCGCAGTCATTGTCGTGGTGTATGCTGAGCTCGGCAATGGCGACAAGCTTGTGGCAGTGCTCGCAAGTGACACTCTTGTGAAGGCAGCCCTTTGTTGGGCTGGCGTCACGCCGAGCAACAAGCCTGCTGCACAGCGGTTCGGGGCACGCGACTGGGGTGAATTCGCAGCGGCGCTCGTAGTGCCCCTTGAGATTCTCGCGTGAGCACACATGGTCGCAGCCCTTATTTGGACACCTGACCTTGAGGCGATCAAGCTGGTCTTTTATGATTAAGGGTAGGCGGCGGTAGTCGCGGTTCTTGTTGATCGGCTGCCGGTCGATGGGACAGGTTCGTTGTGTCTCGAGAGCCCGGTTGATGCACCCAGTGCAAAAGGTGTGGCCGCACGGGGTTGTGATGGGCGAGTAAAAAGGGGTCTTGCACACCGGGCAGATGAGGGTGTCGTCCACAGCCTCGATATACTCGAGACTTTGGTAGTCGAGCTCTATAATCGACGGTCCGCCTTGTGATGCGTTGGGCATGGCGTTACTAGGATGAGGTGAGGAGGATCTTAGAGCGATAGCGGCATCTACTGCCTGTGAGATTGGTGCTGTCAGCCCTTCCTCAGGGGTGTTTGGAGGTGGCATTGCAACGTTGTGGTTTCCAAGAAACCGCGATGAGTTGGGAGCCGAGACCACGCCGACGTCCGGAACAAGGAAGCAAAGTGCCACCACTGCACCAGGACGCCAAGAGGTCCCGGGAAGGGCCAAAAATAGACGCGAATGGGAACAACCAAGATAAATACAAGGAAATTTTCAGGTAAATTGCCCCCCTTTCAAGATGCGAGAGCCCCGTAAGAGCCAGCAAACTGAATGCACAGATTGCCGTATTGAGTGTGCGAAGTCAGGTTATCAAGAATAGAAAGCTGCCTGATGAAGCTGCAGCTGCTTCAGGAATCGGGAACCTCACATTGAACAAACCCCACCAGACCCCAGTGAAGAGACAGGAACGTTCCCACTGAGGTGCATGTGACACTCAGTGCGCTTCAAACCTGTTATGGGTATAGAATAAAGCGTCTTGGTTGCATGGACACCATGGTGCTAATAACAAGAGGAACATGGATGCGGAACTAAACTTGTTCACTTCAAGAAATAGCAGGTGGCTTCAGTTTCTTGACAGATTGTACTGCTTCTGTTATAAGTTCATTGAAGTATGATTCCACTTCTTAAGGCACTAGCACGTGTAATTGAGATGGCCTGTAAACCCAGTGACTCTTACAGTCCCACCTGCTGCACATCCACTACCACAGTACTTGGCGATGGCCGAGGGTTCACTGCTCTTATGTGTTCAAATGCGGGCGAAGTTTCTCGGTGTATTTGTTCACGCCATCTACGCCCCAAATAACCCTGAGTTTAGCTGGAATTAAAGCTAAATGCACTCTTATGTCTCGCTAAATCACGCATTACGCCAGCCCTTGTTTATTTGTTAGCGTGGCACATAGATGGTACTACCTGCTTAAAATACAAAAGGAGGAGAGAACGAAAGATATAGACGATAAATATGAAAAGTAAGGATAGATACAAAGACAAAGATTAGAGGAAGAAGAAATGGAGAAAGAATATAGGAAAGCGAAACAAAAGAGTTGTCCATTCCTAAATTCTACGCTAAGTTAACAAATGAATCTGAGTTCAATTTATACACCTCTAGTTACCAGGTAGGTACTTAAGTACATAGGAGGCCAAAGACGACTGGAGTCATGTGTGAAGAGAACCAAATCGATGAGAGAGTACGGATTACTTTGCCTTAAACAGACACACCAAAGAAATTCGAGCCAGCTGGCTAATCATATGGCGAGGTGGCCGGAAGGCGCGCAGGTCCTGCCTGGGAAGCCAACCGGAAACGGAAAGAACTCGCATGATGACAGCCGGGGATTTGGCCAGGGACCATGAACAGGTAAAGAGGGAACGAGGGGTCGCCTCTTGGATTATACAAACCTTGGTTTAGTGATCACAAGAGAATGACTCGAGAGGACTCTTACAGGTTGGCTGAATGAGGAACCTTGAGCATCCCATGTGTCGAGCTGACTCTAGGCATGAGCCCTTGTCTACCTCTGCTGATGGCCCACAAAAATACCCCTCGGTTGATGAATCGGCCCTGCAAGTACTGTAAGTTATCCGCACACCCTGGCGAGCTGGGTCACCCAGGATCCGCTGCGCCGCAGGGCCGGCCCTTGGCCGGCCGAGGTGGAGAGCGATTTCTTTTGAGTCTTGTGCCGACAACTGCCCTCTCTGCTTTTGCTTGCCCACGCTCAGTTAAGGCATGGAATGCGGCCAATTCCTTACCACAATGCTGTCCATAATCATCGTACCGACACAATAGCCACCACAGCCGACGCCACCACCATCACCGCCGTCACGGTAATTCGAGCCGACCGCAGCCGGCCTCAGCCGTCATAAGTTTCGAGCAGCCGAGACCAGCAAGAAAACGCAGGAGGCCGAAGGGCACAGCACAACAGGAGCGTTGCCAGACGGACACGGCGGCGGTGGCAGTACCAAGCCAGCGCAGTAGCAGCAGCCGCTGCGTCGGAAACAGCCATCGAATCGTCGCCAATACCTGCGAGAACCCGTCGGCCCTGCTCAAATGGGCTGCGAACTCGACGCCCGTTGCGTAACCACGAGACCCAATGGGAACGGCGTCCACTAGACAATGACGGCAATCGAAGCCATGGAGAGGACGACTGGTAGCGAGGGTATGGCAGATAGGTCCGTGAGCGAGGCTAAGGCCCGCGATCAGCGTTCGAATGCCGCAGACGATGCCCACAAGACCCCCAAGAAGCGGCGCAAGGTGAACCATGGTGAGTTGGTGGCGCCCCTGATATCGTCTCTCGTCTCCCTGCGTCTCTACCCGTCCATAAGCTAACTCAGCCTGCCTGTTCCTGTACAGCCTGTCTCTACTGCCGTCGATCTGTAAGTCACCGATCCATATACGCCGCTGCCTTCCAAGAGAGTTGTCCTCGTCCTTTGACTATGTGCACGTGGCGCGGCCAGCCTGTCACCGCGGGGAGTGTCCTGCGATTGGACAAAGACATCTGATCGGCCGGCCACGGCGAGAAGATGCACAAGTACAGTCAAGTCGTTTTACTGGCTAACCATGTCCTGTTCCTAGCACATGACTTGCGATCTCGTATGTGCCCTCCCCCACCCTGCATACCGGATTATTGGTCCGGCGCGCGGGCAGACGTTGACCCGGGGCTGTGCTTTGTGAACAGGAGAGGCCATGTACGAGATGCATCAAGCGGAACATCGGGCATCTGTGCCATGATGAACCTCGTGAGCACGAGTCCAGAAAGTCCAAGAGTCTCGCCCCGTCCACTGTGCAGGGGACGGGTTCCCAGCCAGACTCAGGACCCAGCACTGTCGACCAGAATGCCGGCGCCATGAGACACCCATTGTATGACCCGGCCATGGGCAACGGACCGGGACAAGCGGCGAAGGCGGCATTTGATGCCACCGCGCTTGCAAGCCGGAGAAGTAATCCTCTCCAGCTCGTGCAACCCACGCTGGTGTCCGGCATAGCGGCCAACACCCTGAGCAGCATGAGTCAATGTAGGTGGCTGGAACACCCCCTCTGGGGCCCCGTCTCTTTCTGGGTCGCGCAGAAGCTGAAGCTACCATCCTGCAGTTGCCGGTCTCTCGGACGCATGGCTGGCTTCACAAAACCACTACCACGACATGCACAACTTCCATTCAAACTATGTGATTGCGCCGGAGGTGACCAATGAGTTCAACCTCTTGAATGACTTTTTGCAGACCAGCCTGCTCGATGACAGCGCGCTCTTGAGCGATGACCTGAACCAGAATGACTCCGCCTTGGGGCTTCCCAGCAGCAGCAGTAACGCCATGCTACCGCCGAGCGCCGTCCAAAGGAGCTCCATGCTTGCGCCTAACGCTGAACAGCAGGGAAAGGCCATCTCGAGGCCGGCCAGCGTCATACCGGCCGACAAGACTCGCGCATACTACCTCCAGGCGGCGGATCCAACGGGCAACGCCGCGCCAGAAGAGCGCATGCGCCAAGTTCTGCAGGCCAAGTACGAGGCCGGTCTGCTGAAGCCCTTCAACTACGTCAAGGGATACACCCGCCTCCAGAACTACCTCGACACGCACGTTGCCGCATCGTCCAAGCAGAAAATCCTCCGGCAGCTCGACCGATTCAGGCCAAAGTTCCGCGAGAAGATGAAGGACCTGACCGACATGGATCTCGTTCTGGTCGAGATGTGGTTTGAGAGAACGCTCATGGATTACGACCGCGTATTTGCGAGTATGGCCGTCCCCGCATGTTGCTGGAGGCGGACGGGAGAAATTTTCAGGGGGAATAAAGAGATGGCCGAGCTCATCAAGGTGCCGGTCGAAGATCTACGAGGCGTGAGTGCTAGGCCCGATTGCAGATCGCGTACCGCCTGCTGACGTGTCGCCAGGGCAAAATTGCACTGCACGAGATACTAACAGAAGAGTCAAACGTGCGGTACTGGGAGGAGTTTGGGACAATCGCATTCGATCCGGCCCACGACACGCTCCTCACAGCATGCTCGCTCAAGAGCCCTGTTGATGGGGTGGATCATGTCGTCAACTGCTGTTTCTCGTTTCGCATTCGCACAGACGATCACAAGGTGTAGGTTACCAGTTACCCCATCACTCTCCGGTGACCATTGGCCTGGTCAGTTGTTGATTGTCGCAGTCCAAGTCTGATCATTGGGAATTTTCTTCCCCATGACCCCGAGCCCGAACAATAAGAACTCCTATACCCATCGTCAATGTACGACTGTAACAAGGGGCATTCTGATGCACGTTTGCAAATGTTGCTGAGTCTGGTTATATTCGAATGGATCCGGAGGCTCGTCTGTATTTCCTGGGTCGGTTGGTGCGTACGTACCGTGTGTATGTACACGGATTTGGAATCATGGTTGTCAGGAGGACACCCGAGCCCATTGATATACGGGGGACAGCAAGAAAAAGGACGGATTGCATTAAGGACCGAAGAATTTAGAAGAACAGGAGCTTAAAGAGAAGAGGTTGTGATGCCATTGTTGGATCAGGCCAGTTCGGGGTTATTGGGGCCTGCCAATCGCGCCTTCCTGCGACGGACAGAGATTGTCGTGAGGTGCCCAGGCAGAAACTCACATTGGATCCCAGTTTCTTCCTCATCTCTCCCCTTCAAGTCTCTCGCATGGGATTTTCTATGATCTTCTCGTCGAATACTCAACCTTGTTCCGAGTCCAATGCGAGCCCATTGCCACCAAGCCCAACTCTCAACCAACGATCACGATCCAAACACGCGAACCCATCAACCGCTTTTCCAGCTGCCATTGTTAACCCGAGATGCCTTCAACGCGAACTCCTCGACACCCCTCCTCCCAATCATCCGCCAAATATGAGAAGCGAATCGAAGCAGCAGTCGGTACGTCACAGGTCAGCGCAGCCTTGCTTACCAGACAACCTATGCTGCCTACACGTCCTCTACTGCTTTCTCTATTCTCCCTCCCTTCGCTATCCATCCCCCCTTCCCCTCCACTACTCCCCACGCCCTTCTACCTTCCACCCTTATAATCAGGCCCCCCTCACACAACGACCGGACTAAACAGACGTGGCTAATTTACGCGGTACAATCACCTCGGAGTCAAATAACAGAATTCGCCGCCCGCCTGAGAAATCTCCTCTCCCTGTCCCCCACTACCATCACCGATAACACAATACACCTCACAGAAGACGACTCGATCCCCGCCGACATCACCAAGCACGTGGAGCACCTGCACGCCTGCCAGCAGACGTATGTCCCCGGGGTGAGCGGCGACCCGGAGATTGACGGGCTTGCGACGGGGTTGTGGAATGTTTGTACGCGGCTGGGGAGGGAGTGGAAGGCCAGAAAACAGGAGGAGCAGCAAGAGCAGAATCACCGGAGAGGAGGACTAGATGGTGAGGGCCTGGGGCAGGGGATCGTTGGTGGGGGTGGAAGTGGTGGGGCGAATGGGGATGGGGTGGTTGTGAAGAGACAACTCCAGCATCGGGTAGGAGGTGCAGACGGCATGGGGACGGTGAGCTCGGAAAGGCTGGGGAGGGTGTTCCGTTCCGGGAGGGTTCTCGCCTTCCTCTTGTTGGGGATAGCGAGGCCGAGGGAGAATGGGAGGGTTGCGGTCGTGCTGAGATTGATGAGGTTGGGGTTGAAAATTCTCAGGGATTGCGTTGGTAAGTCATAAGTCATGACCGGCTGCGAGCATGGCTGATTGACGGAACAGATGCCGGAGAAGCCAAGTTGGCTGGTATGGTGGGCCAGACGGTGGCTGACTACAAGGAGTGGCTGAAGACTCTCGCCAATGACCTTCCTAAGGAGGAGGCACGGGAATGTCAATGCCTCGAGGTGGAGTATTTCATCATGAGGACAGCAATGGTTGGTTCCTCTTGCTGGAAAATGAAAATGATGCTGATGGTAACATACAGTGTTGGGTGGAGAACAGGCTCGATGTCGCCGAGCACATGTACACCAAAGCCGAGCCCCTCCGCCAGTTTCTTACGCCTGAGTACGCTGAGCGACTGGCCGATGTCCTGTACGAAATCGGCAAGTCACTGTCAACACGAAACGACTTTACGGTTGCAATCAAGTGGTTTGAGAGGGCGAACGACGTCATCAACGGCCAGTGGCTGGAGCAGCTGTCTCGCGAAGGTCTAGAGTTGCGGCTTGCGATCTTACAAGCGCTGGTTTCTGCGCTTCTGGGTACCGGCACTCCTGACGGGCTCAAGAAAGCCAAGAATTACATCGACTTTCTTGAGACAGAAGCAGGCAACAAGTCCGTTGTGTCGCTGCTCAAGCTTGAACTGCTCCAGAAGACGCCAGCTGAAGTCTTTGACAGCGAGGCATACAGCGGTGTCTTGCGGTACATGATACGAAACTTTGCCTCCTCCGACTCTGGATTCAAGCTCATCATGCACCACATCCGGAAACTGCACGACAAAAGTCCGGGTGCAGCGTGCGCTGTACTAGACGACTTCATCGTCGCCCTGGGCCGTGCAGAGAACTACAGTTGGTTGGAGAAAGCGGTTGTGGCTCGTATGTGGATGATCACAAACCAGCGGGACTCGATCGAGACGATAAACGCTGCGCAGACGGTCCTTGGGTATCTTGCGAAGCCACTAAGTGCAGAAGCGGCTGTAGCAGCACAAGTAGTAAGTAGCTCCCGGTTTTCTTCGCCAGTGCCGAACTAATGCTTGGCTCAGTTGCTCTGGAAGAAGCTGGAATTGAACTATGGTCAAGGACAGTATGACCTGGCCGAGAGTTGGTGCCAGCTAGCACTGCACAAAGTCTTCCACAACTGCGGCGCCGGCAATTCCTCGAAGTTGGAGAGGTGGGCAATCTGCCTTGATCGTCCAAACCAAACACTAACAAAGGAAAGGAAGTTACTTATGTGTTCTCTTGCTCAAAACAGCTTGGACGCTGCCGCCTCCGTCATCAGCAAGATGTCACCGCAGAGCTGGAAAGAGCCCATGACGGCCTATCTAGCGTTCAAGGTTGCCATCCGACTTGAAGACCACGAGATGGCCGAGAAATGCCTTGAAACAGTCGGTCAGGCGCCAGATCATGTCGACTATCTCGGCGCCTGTATCGCAGAGTCTCAGAAGGCCGGCGATATCATATGTGCGATCTCAGCCCTAAAGAAACTGCAGGAGAAGTACGAGTACGCGGAGCCGAATACCATACACCTCCCAGCTCTTTTTCGATGTACGATCCGGTTGTTAAACTTGCTAGCGGAACGGCCAGGGGCAGACACGGACAGTATTGCCATTGATCTTTGTGCCGAGTTTGAAGCCGGTCAGTGTCTCTCTCATCAGCTAATTTCCAACATGTGCTGACAGTAGTAGTTGTCCTAGCGCTGGAGCGGCAGAAAGAAGACAGTTTGTCGCGGCGGAAACTCTTTACTGTCGACGAGCTTGACTGGTTCGGCAGGAATGCCTACAACCTCGCCTTGAAGAACACAGCTGCCTGGGAGCTCCGCTGTGTCGTGAGGATGATGACTTCATGCGTCAACATCATCAGCCACTTCCCTCCCGATGTGGGCCCTAGAGGCGAGCTGTCGCTGAAGACTCTCTTCTCTCACTTTGTCATTTCGTCTGCGTTGGTCGCCCTCGCAAGAACGCAAGACAATGTTGAAAAGCAAAGAGAGGACTACGCTGCCATGCGAAAACATGTCGCCGCGTTTGACACCGAACTGCCGGAGTACCTGCCTCAACTCGACGAGCAGTCGAGGGCTGACATGCTCCGCAAGCACGCCACGATTCTCGCCTTTGACTTTGAGGCAGCCATTGCTCTGAAGCAATGGGAAGAACTGGGCGGCATAATCCAAAGGGCGGTGCCTTGCAGGAATATCACCGCGTTCCAGGCGATGGCAGACAGTCTGCTGAGGGCGCAGGCTCCCGGACAAGGCAGATCCCTTCCACATCTATCTCATCTCCTTATAGATGCTAACGGTTTCCAGTCCTGTACTCGACCATGCGGAAAATAGTCAACGAGATCTGGGTGCTTGAGAGCTTTGACGCGGTCAAGTTGGCCAAATACACGCGCTGTCTGTTTCAGGCCACGCTCCCCCTGGACGACAGATTGGCGATAAGGTTGTTGGACGAGGCGTGTAGCAAGGCGAGAGAATTGCGAGAGGTGAGATATCCGCTTCTCACTCACCTCTACTGCTTGCCCCACGAAATCCGTTTATGGAGCTGGCCTTCGTCTGACAGATGCACAGAGCGAGGCCACCTGGCCCGAGGAAGAACTGGAATGGATGGCGACCACGTCCTTCAACCACGCCATTGACTGCTACAGCGCCCATAAGATTGAGCGGGCCAAGGAGTGGGCGACCAAGGCGATCAATCTGGCGCATTATTGCCACAATGGGAGGCTGGAGGATATCTTGCAGAGTAAATACCTGCGATTGAGTTTTGACGGCGGTTCAGCATAAGTGCTCGTCTGAGAGGGAGAGAGCAAGCTTGCGGATGATCCAACAAAGACGAAGAAGCTGGAAGACTGGGCTAGAGCAAGACATAAGGTAGCTTCATTCAATGTACGATGTACTTTCACAGTGATGAGCACTGCCATCGAGACCAATCCAAAAGGCACCTTTGTTTTCGGATGACAACTGTACGGCACGGCCAAACGCACTCAAAGCGCATTCCGAACCAGACATATGAACGACTCCGAAATCGTTTCTCAAAACCACGCATGCCGTGCAAAGCAAAGGAGCTAAATACGCAGATAGGTAAGGCATCCCACCCCCCTAGATCGCGATGAAAAAGCTCTTCTCCCCTTCCTTTGGCTTGACCCTCGCCTTCTCAACAATAGGATCGACACACGCAAGCCGAATCCTCTCGGGCGTAGACGGGCTCTCCAACCTCAGCAGCCCGTCCTCCTCCCCCTTCTCATCGACCCCGACCCTCGCCTCCACCCCGTACTGCTTCCTCGCCGCCTTGAGGGCATCCCGTATCGCAAAGAAGACAGCACTCCCCATGAACAGCGGCGGCTCGCCGACGCCCCTGCTGCGCTGGATTGTGCGCAAATCGTTCCACTCGACGTCCTTGAGCAGGCTCACGTTCCAGATCTGGGGTATGTCACGGAACGAGGGGATCTTGTAGGCGCCTGGGCCGCGGGTAAACAGATTCCCCTGCAGCGGGCCGTTGCGCAGCCACAGCGACTCTTCCATGGTGAACAGGCCCATGCCTTGCACGAAGGCGCCCTGGATCTGGCCGTAGTCGATAGCCGGGTTGATGGACTGGCCGACGTCCATCTTGACGTCGGCTCGCAGGCAGGTCCAGGAGCCGGTCAGCGTGTCGATCTCCACTTCGGCGGCTGTCACGCCCTGGGTAAAGTAGAAGAACATCTTGCCCTTGTTCTCGCCCCACGTGTAGCCGATCTCGGGGGTCTTGTAGAAGCCTTGGGCGGACAGGTTGACGCGGTCGAAGTAGGCTGCGTGGGCGAGCTCTTTGAGGGTTGCACCGGGGCCAAGCTTGGCGCGGTACGGGCCCAGGCGCTCGTTGAGTTGGGCGCAGGCGTTGTAGATGGCGTACCCGTTGAGGTCGGACGAGGCCGAGGCGGCGGTGGCAGAGGCGTTGGCGACGGTGTTGGTGGCCGTTTCGGATATGTAGACGTCCTCCATGGGGACGTTGAGGGCCTGCGCGGCGATCATGGTCATTTTTGTGTGTAAACCCTGGCCCATTTCCGTGCCGCCGTGGGCTACCAGGACGGAGCCGTCGTGGTAGATGTGGACGAGCGCGCCGGCCTGATTGAACCAGAGGGCCGTGAACGAAATGCCAAATTTTGTGGGGATCAGGGCGAGGCCGCGCTTGCGCCACTTGTGTTCGGCATTGAACTTTGTGATGGCCTCACGCCGGTTGGCATAGTCCGCTTCCTCCTGGACCTGTTGGTACATGAGCGGGACGTGCCAGTCGGTGAGGGGTTGGTTGAAGTGTGTGAGCTCCCCCGGCTTATACATGTTGATCTCGCGGAACTTCTCGACGGATATGCCCAGGCGGTCAGCCACCTCGGACATGTACGTCTCAGCAATGAACATGCCCTGGGGACCGCCAAACCCGCGGAAGGCCGTGTTGGACATAGTGTTGGTCTTGCAGATGCGGCCGCGCACGTGGATGTTGGGGATCAAGTAGCAGCCATCAGAATGTGTCATGGACCGCTCGCACACCGCGGCACTGAGATCCCAAGACCATCCAGCGTTGTTGAAGACGTCGAGATCAAGCGCCTGAATCTTTCCGTCCTTGTTGACGCCCACCTTCCATTTCCCCAAAAAGGGGTGCCGCTGGCCGGAAGTGACCATGTCCTCCTCGCGGGTGAGCATGCAGCGGACTGGCCGGCGCGTCTTCTTTGCTGCCAGAGCAAGGATGGTGCTAAGAGGAACTGACCGAGACTCTTTGCCGCCGAAACCGCCGCCCATGCGTTTGACCTTGACAACAATCTTGTTTGACTGGACATTGCAGACCTGCGCAGCATATGCTTGTCTACAAAGAGTCAGCTGGCAACTCGAAGCACCCACGGGAAGGTCACTGACGCTTCATTCGGATTTTGTGTGCTAGACCAGATCTCCATCTCCCCATCCTCGGGTTTCGGAATGACAACCGAAGCATTCGTCTCGAGGTAAAAATGCTCCTGGCCGCCCATCCTCGCGGTCCCCGTAAATACGTAATCGCTGTTCTTGAATGCCTCCTCTGGGTCACCCTTCTTGATCTCCCGGAAGAATTCAAAGAAGCTCTCCTTCTCGATGGCTTCCTCGATCGTGAAGATGGCGGGTAGCTCTTCGTACTCGACTTTGACCGCGCGAGCACCCTCAGCCGCCCGCGCCGCCGATGTCGCGAGCACGAGACCGATGACCTGACCGGTCGTGTGCACTTCATCCTCAGCGAAAAAGGTCTCTTGGAAATGCGGCGCACCCCAGCGGTTCGCCCGGGCGCTCGGCATGTCGTTCTTGTCCACGTAGTCCACCACGCCCGGAATTTCGAGCGCGGCCGAGTAGTCGACCGACTTGAGCTTTGCATGAGCCTTGGTCGAGAGGACGAGGCAGCCATACAGCTCATTCTTCAGAGGCGGAATATCGTCGGTGTATTGCGCCTCGCCCGTCACCTGCTTCAGGGCCGCCACGTGCGGGTTAGATTTCCCGACCGTTTCCTGCATGTACGCAGCGGCCGCCGCCTTGTCCTCCTTCCCAGTGGAGATCTCCCTCTCAATTTCATGGACCGCCTCTTCATCGGCCTTCCCGCCGACTGTCCGCATAACCTCGTGGTAGAAGCGATAGAAGAATCCCAAGGCCAACGACTTTCTGTAGGAGGCCATGCCGCCGGGCACGCTAAACTGCAGGTCGAAGTCCTGGCCCAGTGCGTTCATAGCTCCTTCAAGCGTTTCCAGCTCGGCAAACTTCTTCCCGATGAGGTATGCATTCGCGTGCTTAGCTGCTACTGTCGTCGGGGCCATGCCGCCGTAGACGAGGTTCACCTCTTCGACGACACCGTCATCGCTCAGCCGCAACTTCAAGGCTGCCGTGACGATAGCAATGTCGTCGTCTTTCCGCTTCGCCTGCTTGTAGGCCCGAAAGAACTCGTTCTTCTCCTGGGTCAGAGGAATGCGGATTGAGGCGAGGACTGCCTCGGCTGGCAATGCTGTCCGGCGGTATCCCGTGAAGAAGTCTGCCATCGGTATTTCGAACTCCTTGCACAGCGTCTTCGCCACCAAGACGGCGTCTGCGGCCATGAACACCGGGTTTAGATCCGAGATGGGGGAGGCTGTGACGAGGTTGCCGGCAGGGGTGCCGACGTTCCTGATCTGCCTGCCAGCGAAGTATTTGAGCTGCTTGTGAATGGCGCCGAAGATCTGGCCGCGCGCTTCCCCGTAGTGCTTCAACGCCTCCTGGCAGACACCTTCGAGATCGGTAAGCGTAATATTGCCGCCAATTTCCAGATGGTCCTCTTTCAGCGAGTACTGCCTCAATTCGGCAATATCCCCCACGTACACCGAGACGGGGTACTGCAGCGCCTTGAACTTAATCTCGATCTGCGTCTCAGTGCTGCCTCCGATTATCTTGGCAGTGGGAAACTCGGTCTTGATCTCAAGCAGCTGCTCCAGCGTGACAGGGCGGAACCACTTCTTGCGCTTGTTGCCGAACGCCAGCGGCCTAAAGTCGTGCTTTTTCAGCGCTGGCGGGAAGATGAGCTCGGTATCGGGCTTGTACTCGATGAATCCCGGCGGCGTGAATCGCTTGATCGGCTGGTCGTCGGGCCCATCCGGCTTCCCATCCTTACCACAACCGCCACTCCCATTCTCCATGCAACACCCGCTCCCCCCATTTACCCTAGCATTCCCACACCCATCCGCCCCGTTCGTTACCTTGCGGACACTAAACGTCTGCGCGGCATCCAGAATCGGGCGGTACCCGGTGCAGCGGCACAGGTTCCCATCGAAAGCCTCTTCAATGTCATGCTCGGTCGGGGCCTGGTTGTTCCGGAGCAGAGCATACAGGCTCATGACGATGCCCGGAGTGCAGAAGCCGCACTGGGAGCCGTTGCCCTTTGCGACGCGCTCCTGTGCAGGATGGGGCCGCTCGACGTTGCCGATGCCCTCGACAGTGATGACGTGCTTGCCGTCGACCGAGGCGAGGGGCGCGAGGCAGGCATTGACGCTGGCGTGGTATATCTGCTTCGTGGTCGGGTTGTACTGTGAGATGACGACGGTACAGGCGCCGCAGCCGCCTTCACCGCAGCCACTGGGGTGGTGAAGAGTGTCAGTGGCATTGGGGGGAATATGATTGGAAGGCTAAGAGAGGTTATGGGCGTACAGCTTGGTGCCTGTCAGGCCGATACCGCGGAGGTACTCCAGGAGTGTAACCTCAGGGTCGATCTCATCGAGCACGACACGGGTGCCGTTCAGGTAGAATCGAAGGGTGTCGTCGAAGGCGGTAGTTAGTGTCCCGGCCGGCGCCCTGATGGGCATTGGCGGAACGGCCGAGGGAGTCATTGCGAGCCGTGTTTCTAGTGTCGTGGAACCAAGTCGACCAGGGTGTTGATGGTACTAGTAGATACACTCCGTCGTTCTCAGTGCAGCATCCTATTCAATGATGATAGCTAAGGGAGCAGTCCGCTTGAGACTCTTGATGGAAGTCGTTGAGACGGGAGATTTGATAAAGGGAGCGAAAACAACTGGTCCGTGTCCACGTTGTGCAGGTTCCATTATACAGCCCCGTCCAGCGAGGTACTTGGGGGACTGCGATATGGGACGAGGTGAAGGTGCGATGAATTTAAGTGGCAAGCGCCCAACGAAGAGGACGCCACTTCGTTGTGCTGGGTGTCGGTCATGACTGATGACCGGGATCCCCGCATGCGGTCTCCCTCAATCTGCCACCTGCCATGGCAAGCTTTCTTTGGGATAGGGCACTTGTCAGCGGGAGACTCGACTACCCACTGCGAGACAATTTGTCAAAGAACGGAGTGATACGCACGACACATTTGCATGTCTGCAGCGAATGAGGTTTGCCAATCTCCTCGTTTCGAGTTCAGGTCTGCTTGCTAACCCGGGCTTATCGGCATTGCGGGGTAGACGGCTAGCTTATCTGCCCACAGGCACGCTGATTTGGTGTCGGCCGGCTCCGGGATTCGCGAGCTGCCGTCGGAACAAGCAGGGTCATCGGGCTTCTCCATACCCTAAACCTGATGTCATCTCCAAAGTGCAATAAGTCAAGTGATAGTCACACAATGAAGAAATGTACTGTGTAGGGGGTGCCTCCAGTCTACCTTACATAATTAGTAATGGCTCCAAAGGGAAGCATTTCTCCTTTTCGGACTGTAGTTGTACAATACCTCTTCTTGAGTAAAGACGAGCTTGTGCCTAGTGGGAGAGATTCCCTGGTGAAACAAGTCATGACACCGAACATTTCAACGTTGCATCCCTACCAACGGATCGGTATTGTTTATGGCACTTAGAATTAGTTCAAGTACATCGTTGAAGTTACTTCTTACGTGACTTACAGATTCCAGTCGTTCTACCGAGGTCAGGCTAAGAGTGTAATTTTGAACGACCAATCATTAAGCTTCATTCCATTTGAGCTGATGAATGTTGCTTTCGACATTGGAGTAGTTGGTACCTACGCTATTGATTTCATCTGTCCATGGGGCTTGCCAACTCCCCCCGTGTGCCTCACTCCTTCTCTTGAGCCCTTCGTATGCGGCCGCCGCCCAGTTACGAACTCGACTGACAGGTGCTCGCGATTAGTCTCCAGAAGCTCCTACTCGCAGCCCCCGGGGAACCAAATAGCCAACCTAGCCTCGAACCCCTTGCCGTCCTCGTGATCCTTGAACTGATGCAGGACTTTGCCATAAATTGTTCGATCGCGAATACAGCCTTTCCCAGTCAAGATGGAGGTGGAGCTCTCGTCGCACCGGTGACAAAGTCGTTGCACTTGTGTTCCCGGTCGAAGGTGATCTCCGTTCGGGAGACGCGATGGCCCAGGATTTCTATGACGCTCTAGCCGCGTGCAAAGGTACTGGCCACGTGGTAATGCTCTGGGTGCGCAGCCTGCATTTTGGCCTCGTCGCGGCCGGCGGCGGCCAACCAGGTCAGGAAGTCCTTGGAGGAGAGGCCGCGGATGTTAAGACGCGTTTCAGCAGCGCGAGATTGGCCGTTGGACTTGGCGACGACCCTCCTCCAGTACTGGTCATTCTCTTCTAAATTTGGTTAGAAGAGTTTGACGCCTTCGGGCCCGACGCGGCGCAGGCGCTGCTTCAAAAGAACCCAGCTGCGCCGAGCGAACTTCAGCTCAAAGTCATCAATGGTTCCAGGTGCTTCCGGACCCGACACGAGTTGACATTGGGAGAAAGCGGTGGACATGGCTGTCAGCTATCAAAAAAGACACGTGTGGTGTGGATGTGGAAGCAGAAGCCGTGGGTCGCGGAGCCGATTGATAAACGGGATTGGGATTAACTGGAGAAATCACAAATCGAGCTTGATCAATGTCTGCGTTGAACTGAATGTGGCACGAGTGTGGGTACCTAGCTCGGCTGGCATTGAATAGGTATTACAACTCATGGCAACAGCCGCATCACGTTCCAAATCGCTCCTTTAGACCAAGCTGCCGCGAATCGATCTCCAACACAGGGAGGCGCTCAGCTCTATAAAGGACGCCGGGCATTGTGCTGATGCCGGTCTAATGTCATTGAATGTACGGGACTGTTCTCCGGATCATCATGGATGATTCTCTGGGCTGATGGACCGCCGACTCGACGACATGCGAGATATCTTGCCCCGCTTAGTACGCGATATTCAATACGCTCTGTATGTTCTCGTCGCGTTCATGTTCCATGTCCGCTACCGGATGCGTATGCCGGCGGTGTACTCGGTTCTGAAAGGTTCTTCTCTTGAAGCCATGACATGGCGAGCAGCTAGGTACCTACTTTTCCGCGAGCGTCCACATAGGTCACAATGTTTAGCTGGCTTGTGGCCAAATCCACTGATCCAATGCAGGAAACGACAGAGAGGGCTTGGTGGACTCGGACACTTAACAAGCATCGATGGCGCCGTAGACAACGTGACAATAGTAGCCTACAGGTAGGTAAGCAAACCGGTGGTCAGTGAAGCTTCCGGGTTTCGATGTCATGCAGGCGTTGGGAAAGTTCCTCGAGCATCAATGCCGCAGTGTCAAACTCTCCTCAATACACCCGAGCAGAAGTCCCGAATGATCGGAACGGCAGCAAGCACGGGGGATAAATTCCTCAGAGTCAAGCTTCTATTGGTTCGGATGTACCCGTGACCCACTCTGAGCTCGAAACCGCCAACTGCGGACATGAAGCAGCAGTTCAACCAAGCGTCATTTCTAAAAGTGACCTAGGTAGGGGCTGCTTCAACCAACACCAGTGTACCGGCGACATCATCGACCAACCTCCCCTCTCTTTGCGGCGCACTAGCTTGAAAAATCGGAGTTAAGACACGCACAATGTTCAGACTCGGACGCAGCCGCGCATTGGCGTCGGCCCTTGCCGCGCCCAAGGTTCGGGCTTGTTTTTATCCTTCTCGTTGCGAGAGCTCGTGAGCTGAAGCTGACAACCGACGCCAAACACCCAGGTTTCTCCCTCCACCAGACTCACTTGCATCGCCCAACAACAAAGGAGAGCCCTGAGCATCCACGAGTACCGTTCGGCCGACCTTCTCCGCCAGGTGAGAGAATCTCGCGCTCGAGTATGCTCGTTATCGAACGAAGAATGTCAGCTGACGCGGACCGACCGGCAACGAACAGTATGGCATTGACCTTCCCAAGGGCGCCGTCGCACACACGGCCGCCGAGGCCGAGGAGGTCGCGAAGCAGATTGGCACCGACGACATGGTCATCAAGGCGCAGGTCCTCGCCGGCGGGCGCGGCAAGGGCTCCTTCGACAACGGCCTCAAGGGTGGCGTGCGCGTCATCTACTCGCCCACCGAGGCCAAGATGTTCGCCGAGCAGATGATCGGCCACAAGCTCATCACCAAGCAGACGGGCGCGGGCGGTCGTCTGTGCAACGCCGTGTACATTTGCGAGCGCAAGTTCGCCCGCCGCGAGTTCTACCTGGCCGTGCTCATGGACCGCGCCTCGCAGGGCCCCGTCATCGTCTCGTCGTCGCAGGGCGGCATGGACATTGAGGGTGTCGCCAAGGAGAACCCCGATGCCATCACCACCACCTACATCGACATCAACGTCGGCGTGACCGATGAGATTGCCCGCGGCATCGTCACCAAGCTCGGCTTCAGCGAGCAGTGCATCGAGGACGCCATCGAGACCATCAAGAAGCTGTACCAGATCTTCCTCGAGAAGGACGCCACTCAGATCGAGATCAACCCGCTGTCCGAGACGTCAGACCACAAGGTCATGTGCATGGACGCCAAGTTCGGCTTCGACGAGAACGCCGAGTTCCGCCAGAAGGAGGTCTTCAGCTGGCGCGACACGACGCAGGAGGACCCGGAGGAGGTGCGCGCCGCCCAGGCCGGGCTCAACTTCATTAAGCTGGACGGCGACATTGGCTGCCTGGTCAACGGCGCGGGGTTGGCCATGGCAACCATGGACATTATCAAGCTCAACGGCGGGCAGCCGGCCAACTTCCTCGACGTGGGCGGCGGCGCCACCCCGGCCGCCATCAAGGAGGCCTTTGAGCTCATCACGAGCGACCCCAAGGTGACGGCCATCTTTGTCAACATCTTTGGCGGCATCGTCCGTTGCGACGCCATCGCCCACGGCCTCATCAACACGGTCAAGAGCCTTGACCTCAAGATCCCCATCATCGCCCGCCTCCAAGGCACCAACATGGAGCAGGCCCACCAACTCATCAACGACTCGGGCATGAAGATCTTTTCGATTGACGACCTGCAGAGCGCCGCCGAGAAGGCGGTCCAGCTGTCCAAGGTGGTCAAGATGGGTGCGTGGTCTTTTTGCTCTCCGGATGGATGACTTTTTGTCTTCTTCCATACGCCCTCTTTTTCGTTGTGGAGACCGCAGTACGCTGACTTTTTGGTGTGCGTTGACCTATAGCTCGTGACATTGACGTCGGCGTGGAGTTCACTCTGGGTATCTAGGCATGGCAAGCCAGGGCATAGCATATCAGACTGGTCTCACTGGGAGAGACATTGCCATAGTTGCGGTCGAGAGTTTCCTTTGTTGATGGCACTGCCGCTGCTTGGTCGTGCTTTTTGTGTACTGTACATCCCACCTGATCCTGTGCATGTTGAAGCTAATCTCTCACTGTCTGTCTGTCGGAGTGGATGTCTGTGAGAGGATGGGGAGAAGCGGGTTCAATGCTATAGATTTCAACGTTTTACATCGGCAATGGCACTCTCACTTCCCTTGTTGTTATTCAAGTTCACCCTGTGTTTGTGCATCTCACCACGTTTGGTTTTTCACACAGAAAGGGGAGGTGTTGCGGCTTGGAAATTCTTCAGTTCTCGCCACAAGTGGATGGGTGAGTCTGTGATCTTTGTTTTACGGGATTCAAAACTGCCAAACGATGCTGATGGACCAGGCAGCCCAACACCCATCCTCCTGCCTCTTATCTACTTTATTTGCTCTTGGTAATCTGTCGCTGACCGCCAAGCAGGTCTAGAACAAGTAGCTGTTGGTGGTTGGGTGGGGGGGATGATGCCCAGACTTTGGGTTCGGGGAGGTTTGGGGCCCGTTCGGTCCCCTTCATCCGGAGTGCATTGAGCTGACTTGGCTGAATCGGGCTGGGAGATCTGGGTTTGGAACCAGGAACCATCTACTCATAATCTGGGAAGGTGATTCCGTTTTCCTGGTTGATGGACGGTGGTTCAGTCCTGCATCGGCAACGTTAAGATATTTTACCTACCTTATGGCAACTTTCACAATGTTTGGAAGGAGTTATGTTTGGGTTGTGAGGTTGGAGGTAGTGAGTGCTCACATGAGGGGGAGCCAAGCTCTTGCTGCATGAGGCGCCAGCTATCGTGCAGAAAAGGGAAGTTTGGCTTGTCGTCCGCATGGGCTGATAGGGTGGGTGCTTGCTGTGCCCAGACGGGGAGGTACTGGGATAGTTATCGGTTGACTGGAGAATATGAGAAAGGCGCCTTGGCGCTTAGCTGGCTTGCTTTGACTGGGGCTTTATCTCTTCTCTCGTTCGCCCAAGGCTTTGAGCCATTTCAGTTCTCTGGTCGTTCTCCTTCCCCATGGTGTTTCTGATATTAGTGGTGACAGAGTCGTCCAGAAAAGCCATCGGTTGCGTGGCGTCAAGGTGACTTACACACCGACTCAACTCACCAACATCAACCCTTATCCCAAGTGTCACAGCCAATACAGAGGAGTTTGCGGGTCAGATTCAACCGTAAAGCGTCACTCGAATCTTATCACGGCGTTGGCACAGGCAATCACCATGGCCAGCTCCTCAATGTGCCCTTGCTCCTCCTGCTTCGCCTCGAATACCCAGCATGTCCAGGCCTGGCAACCGCAGCAACAACAGCAGCAGCAGCAGCAACAACAGCAGCAACACCAACACCAACACCAACAAAATCAATCACTGAGGGAAAACAAGAGTTATGGTTCTAAAACCACGTCGAACAAGCTGCGGCGAACTCGCAGCATCGAGAGCACAACCTCCACTCTGGTTGGGTTGACATCGGATGCGCAGCCCATGGCGCTCTCTGAGCAGTGAGGGCAAGCGAGGAAGGGTTGTCGGAGCAGATAGAAAGAAAACAGAGAAGGGGGTCACTAGAAGGTTATGAGAATGACTAGGCCATCGAGGGGCACAGGATCAATGGTGTTGGCAAAGGGGAATAGGTTAGGGGTTTGAAGAGGTTCTTTTTTTCATGTCTCATGATGAGGCCTTGTGTGGCATTCAGACAGTGTAATCGCAGGGATAAGGGAGGGTTCAAGGAGTCCAGGATACCAGTGTCTCTTTCTGTTACTCCTAGCATTATCCGCATAAGAAGTGTGCAGCAAGGTATGATGGTTGCGACTTGGGACATGCCTGAAGTCACAGACTGGCAGTTCATCATTCACATACACTCAATAGACTACAGGAATCAATCCCTTGGTCATAACATAGCAGGTCGTCTCATCCCCCTCCTGTTTATGAGCACTAGTGGGCACTTCGAGTTGTAATGAACTCTGCATATTCCCTCTGTTTACCACAGTCAAGAAGCCAAATTGTAATTCTTCCCATATCTCGCTACACAAACGCACTCTATACACCTGGTCGCTTGAGATATGATTCCGGGCATGCCATCTGGGCTATCAACATTGGCAGTCTCTTATGGTATTCGCTCCACTAGCACTAGTCCAACCTGAGTTTATTATCGTACTATTAGGGTGGACTCTAGTCCTCATATGGCCGTCAGATGCTTCATTAACAGAAGTATATTATCTCAGGGTGACCATTCTAAGGCTCTATTCATCACCATCATTCCACTATTGTTGCTGGGACGAGCATCATATCCAGCTCAGTGTACCATGACACAAAGTCTGTTACCCTAAAAGCCTGGCGTAATGGAGGACGTCCCCATGAATTGAGACGGCCGTCAAAGGGCGGTTCTTGGATGGGCGCCCCATGCATTAACCCGCCGATACGGGCATATTGTGTTTTCAACGGTTTTTATATATGAGTTCCTCAGACTGGAATCACTGGACCCGTCACTCTCGTACCACCAGATTTGAAAATCAATACTTTGACAATCTTTCTTGAACTGACCATTCCTTGGTGCACCTTTCCCCACAAAACAGCAAAGCGGACTGATTCACTTCCATCTTGACTTTATGAAATGCCTCAAGGCTGCTTCGCCATATATTTGACTTCCTAACGACCGCCGAAACTCGAGTCTGCTCTCACCGTCCAGCTGGCCCATGGATAACCCTTCCAATTTGACTGATCACACTCCTTAAGAATGACTAGCTTCGTCGACTCAGCTATCATACCTACATAACACCTAGCCAACTCACTCCCTCAAGTCGGCATAACTTTTTTCCATCTCTCTTCCAGCCTTCAACCCCTCAGCTTCTCAGCCGGCATTCTCCATACTAGAGAGTTCTCCAAAAGACTGAAGCTTCTGGCTTTCAACTCTTGCGGCCTTCAGCTCTTCCTGTCCTCAACCCTTCCCCATCCATACGCTGACTGCTTTTCAGGACACATACCTTTCCAAAACACCAAACACTGCCAACTGGCGGACTGACAGTGCTCGCTGCTCTTCTCGACAACTTTTCTTGCTCCTACCAAGCACAGCCTTCCTTACTCACGTGGGTCGCTTACCTTCTTCACGTTGCAAGCCGGATGAAGTCTGGTTTGTCTCTGACTACACTGTATTAGCAGCAAGTCAGTCGGCCTCCTCCATGTTGATTTTGAGGTAACATGGAGACCTCCAAACTTTCCCTCGCTTGAGACTCTTTTCTTTCTTTAGCTGGCGCTAACTTCTTGATCCTCCCCAAGTGGCATCGGCTCCATCTTTGCGATGGGAGCTTGACGGAGATGGGCTCTTCCTGACAGCCTCAATATCGCTGAAACCACCATCGCCTTCACCCAACCGACTCGAGCGGAGCAGTATTCAATTTTTCCCCATCTACACGCATTGGCACACAAAAGAAGACACATAGAAGGCTCTAAAGCGGATGCCCCCCGTGTACAAAAAACTTCATACGGGCTCGCCGGCTCAGAAGATACCCAAACCGATCCGCTGACGTCCACTACAGCTCGCACTACTCCGACAGCCTTTACCACTGACAAAACTTGGGAGCAGCCTGTTGTTCGGGAGCCTTCCTTCCATCCCATCGGAAACACAACTAACACCATATCTTCCTCTTCAACCGCTTCCTCGACGATACCAGAGCTCGACGGAGGCAAACCTGCTCTGGAAGAGCATCTACAACGGTTGGCAAGCGTAACCTTCCAGTTTCCTTTCTGACAAGAGCTTGGAAAACATCCGGTTCGCCCCGAACGCATTCCTCAAACCATCAGGAACCACAACCAGCTCTATTTTTCTCCAACTGTTTCATCAGGCTAGTTGGAAGAGCCTGAAACATTCTCTGTTCTCAGAGATTTTTCTCACATTTCACGCTAAAGCAACCTTATCTCCTTACTCTTTCTGTTCCCTTCATTTCTCGCTCAACCAACTTCTTTCCCCAGCAACCAACCACACACTAGAGGGTTGCAGCAAATTGAAGAGGCTGCTAAGGTCCTATGAGTTGACAAGCTCCTTATCTCTTTCCTCTTCTTATGATTATTGCTTGAGGCCGGGTCCTCTCCTGTCTTTTGGGACTGGTTGAGTATGTCGAGGAATGTTCTCCTCACTCTCCTTCCGGTCACAGAAACTGGACCTGGGCCAGCCTCAGAAACAACCAAGCCGGCCTCAAAGGACATACACGAGGATGTCTTTTAGACCTCTTTCCTTGGCGGGGTTCTTCCCGCCGAAGCCGGAACCTGGGACTCAGCAGGGTTCCCATCCTTCCATGATTGAGCAAGGTACGTGTTGTGCTTTGGTTGTGCGGCCACCTTGACTCAAAGAGGAACCCCCATAAAGTGAGTTTTCGGTAATTGACAACACAGTTCTACCTCTCTCCTTGAATCTCACTAAAGGTGGCCAACAACTGTTCACAGTTAACAGTCCGGAGTTACAGTGAGGGTAGTACTGTCGGTTGATATGCCATATACCCCTGACCTCTAATCCCTTTATTTTTGCCCCTGAACTGACGATGGCCCCATGCTAACAGCTAAGCAGAAGCACCCCTTAAGCCTAAGACTAGTGCATGTGATGGGACGGTTTCCCACGGATTCGAAGAAGTTGCCACTTCCTCTA
This sequence comes from Parathielavia appendiculata, assembly GCF_033297405.1. Classification (NCBI taxonomy): domain Eukaryota; kingdom Fungi; phylum Ascomycota; class Sordariomycetes; order Sordariales; family Chaetomiaceae; genus Parathielavia; species Parathielavia appendiculata. Next base: position 421,474 of record NW_026944233.1, on the reverse strand, counting down.
TCACTGTAAGCTTTCGTCTGATCACATCTTAGAACGGCCACCCATGTCCTCTTGCATGTGGTCTTCGTCCAGTCTTGGTTCTTCGTGGCATACCTTGGCTCCCATCCTATGCATTTTTATCGCATGAGTTTAGCACACTGACTCCATCACACAGCATGGGACGATTAGGTCAGCGTCGTCCGTCGCAGAGACACATGTTTCCCTCGCGAGGACACGGGCTGAGCGATCATCCGATACGTGGAACGACACCGAGACATTCGAAGTCGGAGAAGGCGATGAAGAATACTGGGAGGACGATGGCGAGGAGAGCGACGAGGACGATGAGCTGGACTCGACGGATTCGTCTAATACAGCCAAGCACGTCTGGCGGAGCGACGTGGAGAGAATGCGGGTTGCCTTCAGGCGGGCCCGGGCCAGCGCTCGAAAGGTCGACCTCCACCGGGCCCCCTTCTTTCCCCAGACGCTTGACGGCTACGTCGGCCTCAAGGCCGACGGCATCGAGGAGAAGGCGGCTCGGCTGCTGGCAAAGGTGGAGGCCAAGGAGAAGATGCTGCGCGCGCTGGAGAAGGATGAGCGCAAGTCCTAATCAAGCTCAACTACCCGGCACCCGATAGTGGCTCGACAAGCACGCCATCGTCAGCAAGCACCTTCACGCCAAGCGACTAAGACTCGCGCAAGCTCGCCCCCAACGTCTGGAACAAGCTCCAGCTAAAGCCCGCCTCGTGCTCCCCCATCGACCCCCCCGACGCTGGCTACCCTCCCCCTGACCTACGCCGACGGCCACTCGGCAATCCTCGCCCACCCCAATAACCCCTTCACCCCCTCCCGCCGCCCGCCAACCTGCGACTGGCCGACGACAGCCGAGCTCACCAGCGAAGGCGACTCGCGCATCAGGCGCTGCGACCCCGTTTCGGCTTCCTCCTACTACTACTTCCTCTCCTTCTCCTCGAACGATACCACCACCATCACCAACAACAACGAACCCATTTTTGACGACGACAAGTACACTCCCGACGCTGACGCCGACGCCGACATGGCTCCACCGGAAGCAGGACACGGAGCAGGAGCGTGGGGTAGACTAGGCCGCTACCTCCCAGTCCCGCGCCTCCGGGGCGTGATTGACCCACGCCTCGGGCTGGCGCCGCAGGAAGTAGACGCGCTTGTGCGGGGGCATGGCGCGGCGGGTATGGTTGAAGAAATGAGTCTTTGATCGCGCCTGAGCAAGGCGCATGGGAGTGGGAGATGACCGGGTAGTCCGTCTTTTGGTGTGGGAGTTAGGAAGGCCAACTTTGTTGGTTTGGTTTTGCTGGTTGGATGCCCGCCGCGGGGCGGTTATCGCTCATGACCATTACGGTTCAGAGGCAGGCAGAGGAGGTTGACAAGTTGCCTGGCCATGATCAAGACCTCAAACGTCTGATTCCTCTTATTACGAGTTATTCGACATTTCCAGATTCTGCGAAATAACTAGTTCAATGGTCACCTCACTTGAATCAGGTTGCTGAATCCAAACACAAAATGAAAATGTGCGGCTTGCAGACAAGCCATGCTCAGTCCGGAGACCATGATGTTCGCCATGGGAGAGGTCTGGTATGTGCTCTCCGTACCTTGTCCACTTGTTTGCTGACGGCGCTCGACAACCGAAGATAGCTGACTCTGGTCTTCACGAAGCAGCGCACTATGAAACGGTGGCTGTTCGCTTAAGAATCTGGCTGAACAATTTGCATCCTTGCAAATCCGTGCGGCTGTCCGTATTGCCTCTTGGAGTTGATGAGACAGATTGGCCAAGGACTTGAGGCCTTGGGTCCAAGCCACTAATTCCCGAGGTCGTTTGATACGTTATGTGTGGTAGCCAGGGTGACGACGACATTCGAGTTGCGCAAATGCCCGCTGGGCCACAGACCAGTTCAAACCCTCTCGCCGCAGTAACAACAGAGGCTTCTCCATTCTGCCCACAAAGGCCCAGCGCTGGACAAAGTGTGAATGCAACGTTAGGCAGCGCCCGTCTTGCTGCGAGCCGCAGACGGTGATGGGAGCCGTCCAGGTGGGACGAACATCGGTGGAAATCGGCAGATGATTGTCAATCTCGCCTGTCAAGCCTCGTGCTTCTTCAACGGCTGGTCCCTGCGTCCCGGCCCGGGCCTGGCGGGTTTTGGCTTGAGCTTCGAGGTGCGACGGAGAGGTCAAACCGCAAGTCTGGCCTGGGCCAACACGTCAGATTGTGCATGGAATTGATGACTGAGGGAGGGATTGGACGATGAATCCCATTATGGCGGCCAGACATGCAGTACAACTTTAGAAGCAAATCCGAACTTTAACATAGCTCCTGCGGCGATTGGCTCCGGGAAGCCAAGGCAGCCGCCGCGGCTTGGCCTGCAGCCAGCCCATGCACCGTTTCGTTTCAGATTCACGCCTGTGGCTTCCTGTCAAAAACGAGGCTGCTCCAGGTTACAGGAATGACAAAGCGTAATAAATACCGGTGACCACAAGGGCGCCCGCTCAGTCGCCCGCTGGGAACGGACGATGACAAAGGACGCATTTATGCTAAAATGGAGGACTGATCAGAAGGGCAACAAAAGAGTGATCCCGGCGGGATCAAACGGAACATGACATGGCAGTTCCCGTATAAGAATAGCGGGAATCTTGCAATAAAGGACAACTGACTTGAACGGATGGGTGGATCGGGAGCAAGTCCAATAAAGCTACCGTACGCCATTGTAAGATACCGCACTTAGTTATGGTACCTCAATTGGGGTACTCACAGTCCGCATACGTTATCATCAAGCCAGCCGCCGAACAATTGAGCCAGACCGGCGGGAGGATTAAAGAAGAAATAGCTTTGATAAAGGTCCTTTGCTGGAAACTAGGCGGAGCTGCGCCGTGGTTACATATCCTGAAAAGCATCGCTCCTGTCTCCGTATCCGTAATTGCATGTCCCTGTTGTTGCACGGAACGGGAACCCTTGCACAGGACTCGTTGTTGAGGAGCTGACCTCCACTTTTAACCATTTCCATATGCTGTCCCCCTGGTTCCTAACAGAATCTCGAACAACTGAAAGGGGAGAGTTTTGAACGACACACTGAACATTTTAGAGCTCATGCTCCCATAAATGTTTCCAACTACCGTGACCGACTCAGTGTTTACCGTTACATCCTACAGACTGCGAGACGCGGACCACATCCCTGGATTGATCAACCAAAGGAGTTGCATCGCGCGTCGAACGAAGGCCTCTCGGCTGTCATCCCTGAAATTCCATGGGCACACGACTCCGCGCCTGACCATCCTAACCTACACTTGCCTCGCACCTCATAGATTAGGCATCTCACTACTGGCGACAGCTCAGGTGTGAAAGAGTCTTCGATTCTTCCAGCCATCATGCCCACCAGCGACGAGACGGTCCAGCAGGAGTTCGATGAGCGGCAGCATGCTACGGAGACGGGGGGGACACAAAACACACCCGATGTGGAAGAGCAGAATACAGAAGAACGGGAGACACCTGGCAATGGCTCCGACAAGGACACGGTATGCCCTATAGGCCTGGCAGATGCGCCCCTTCAACAGCAGAACCACTTCCGGCTGCCTACACGATGCTGATTGTGCAACGTCACTTTGCAGGACACCTTCGAGGACGCTGTTGACACAGGGTCTTTGCGGTCACTTACTAAACGCCAACGCCCTATCAAACCTCCGTCACTCGAGGAGCGGACCAACTCTGACTACGACGACGATGCTTCGCCGTCTCCTGCAGCGGACACCAAGCCCGATTCCCAAGAGGTCCCCCCAGAGGAGAAGTCACTGCGCCCGCTCTCCCAAGCATCCGCCGGCTCCCTCGACGAAGTGAAACTCGATGACGAGGCGGTAACCACAACAACGACCGCTCCTCCGAAAGGTAAGCTGCGCCCATGTAGCCATGCATGACTTGTATCAGTGCGCTGACTCGCCCCCAGAGAAGAGCCCCCCGCCTGAGAGGACCAAGACCATGTCCTTCAGCAGTCTAACGAATGCACTGCCTCCGATGCCATGGTCACCTCCCGCCACCGAGTCCCAGTCAAAGAGCCCGCCTGCCGTGGCAGCAACAGCGACAGCAACAGCGCCGCCCCCACCCGCCCCAGCACCAGTATCCACAGGCAGGAAATTCAACAGCCCATTCTCATGGCTGTCCCGGAGTTCCTCTAAAGAACCTCCAGCTGTGCAGCATGCCCCTTCGACGAGGAGAAACACTGCAAGCTCTGTTGCGACCCTGACGAGCAATTCGGAAATGATGTTGAGCAAGCTGGAGGAGGATAAGAACGGGGAAGGAAGGGACACCGGGTCACGCAATAGCTTGAAAGACCGCTTCAAGGCGCTCCGCATGATTGGAGAGGCGGTCCCTCCACCTGAAGATAAGACTGGCCCAGGGGCGAGCGATGCTGGGGAGAGCAGTCTGGCGGCGCACCCTCCCGTGTCACCGCTGCCGCAAAGTCCAAACAAGAACCTCGCCCCAGGAACTGCCTCGGGCGTCACGGCCGGCCCTTCATCCATCGCTGATGCCCCAGTGGACTGGGATCTCTGGCAAGCCGTCGTAAACGAAGGGCCAGCCGCAGTTGCTCGATCTAGCCCAGAGGATTTGAACAAGGCCATTGCCACTGGCATCCCGAATGCTATCCGCGGCGTCATTTGGCAGGTCCTGGCCCAAAGCAAAAACGAGGAGCTCGAGGCTGTCTACCGGGAGCTCGTGGTACGAGGCACCGATAAAGAGAACAAGGATAAGGATAGGCAGAGCAGCGGGACGACAATAAGCGCGACCATCAATGGCAGTGCCAAAGGATCGGCATCCTCTGCCTCGTCGGTCCATTCCGAGAATTCTCAAAGCGGCGTGCCATCACCGACTGAGAAGGACTCGGAGTCCACAAAGAAGGCACAGGCTGCCTCTGCCGCCCAGCGGCAGAAGAAGGAGAAGGAAGACTTGGCCATGCTGCAGAAGCTCGAGAAGACGATTAAGAGAGACCTCGGCGCCAGGACAAGCTATTCCAAGTTTGCCGCTGCTCAGGGTCTCCAAGAGGGCTTGTTCGGTGTCTGCAAGGCGTACGCCTTGTTCGACGAGGGTGTTGGCTATGCTCAAGGCATGAACTTCCTTGTGATGCCACTCCTATTCAACGTGAGCTAAAACTCTCAGCCATGGTTGGGGAAGACGTTTGCTGACATTGCCCCAGATGCCAGAAGAGGAAGCTTTTTGCTTGCTCGTGAGGTTGATGAACCAGTACCGCCTCCGGGATCTCTTCATTCAAGACATGCCCGGTCTCCATCTGCATCTGTACCAATTTGAACGCCTCCTTGAAGATTTCGAGCCGGCGCTCTACTGCCACCTCCGGCGGCGCGGTATCTCGCCTCACCTGTATGCCACACAATGGTTCCTCACCCTCTTCGCCTACCGCTTCCCCCTCCAACTTGTCCTCCGCATCTACGATCTGATTCTCTCCGAAGGCCTCTCAGCCATCCTCAAGTTCGGCATCGTCCTCATGCAAAAGAACGCCGCCGCCCTCCTCGCCATCACGGACATGTCCCAGCTCACCGCCTTCCTCAAAGACCGCCTGTTTGACGTCTACATTGACTCGTCGCCGTCGTCGAACTCCATCCTCGAGAACGGCTTCTTCGGCAGCTCCTCGAGCAGCATCGACAAGGAAGTCTACCGCGCCGACCAGCTCGTGCGCGACGCGTGCGAGGTCAAGATCACGCCCGAGATGCTCAAGGCGTACCAGGTTGAGTGGGAGGAGAAGACGCGCACCGAACAGGAGCGCGAGGCCGAGCTTGAGGCGCTGCGCGCGAGCAACGCCAGCTACGCGGTGCGCATGCGCAAACTTGAGGAGCGCCTGCAGGAGGTGGACGCCGAGCAGGCGTCGCTGGCCACGGAGCTGGTGCACACAAAAGTTGAAAATGACGAGCTGCGCGACGAGAATGAGGGCCTCCGAATTCAGGTGCAGGAGCTGCGCATTGTCATCGAGAAGCAGCCCGCCGAGATCGAGGCCGTCTGGCAGCTCGAGCGCGACGACCTCATGAAGCGCAACGAGAAGGTGCACGAGGAGAACCAGCGGCTCGAAAAGGAACTGTCGGAGCTTGAGGAGGAGCTGGTGCAGACTAAGATGCAGTATGCCGAGGTGAGTTTGCTCTAGAACGACAATTGTTACAAGTGGTTTTTTGTCTCCATAAGTCAATTGACTGACTGACGATCAAATAAACAGATCAACTCGCAACACGAGGCCCTGACTAGGAAATGGACCGATCTCAAGAGACAGTTCCAATGAGCTAGCTGTTCCATGTAGCAGCTCCTCGCTATTACCACAAGCAAACCTCACACCGACACAATGGCATCCCATTGCCTCGCGCCGATTTCAACCAGGTCAGGTCGAGCTTACCATGCCACTGCCTTCTGCGGAGGTGTATCGGTGGCTTCATAGTCCGGACCCTTTCGCGGAGTTCGCCAAACTACCCACACCGGCATCTTGTTTGATATGAATCCCTGAAAGGACCATCCCCCAGTTTGCATAGAGAAACACTATTAGGATGATCAGGGAGTCTAAAAGAGTGTGTGGCCGAGCTGAAACGGAGGATAGAGTGGTCTTGTATACGATACGCTGTGTGGAATCGGATATGGAAAGACGGGGTAGAGTAACACGGCAGACCTGGATTCGCATGGATGGATTGGGCATAGCATCTATCATGATTCATACTACCTACCATTGCTATTCGTGCTCCTGGATAATACGTGCTACTACATCATCGAGCACATGTTCAAGTACAGTGAACCGCTTCTGTGGCTGTATAGGTTAACGTTTTGCTACTCAGTAATGTACAGACCACCCATCGTCTGCACAAGCACCGTAGCAAGGTCTGCACAAGCGCTCGCTACGGCATCTCAAATGAAGGTGATCAAGTCTGGATCAATTGACTGCTTGGGGGTGCTGGTGCTTGCTTCATGGTGGTGGTATTCATTTTCCATTGCCCTAATAACCCTGCCATGCCCTGTTACCGGTGACGAAAGCGATTGGAAATGACATTGCACTGTCCGCCTTCTTTTTCATACCCGCAGATCCCACCAAAATCGACCCGACGGGCAGCAATGCAACCAGAAATGACCCATCAACACCCAGGCGAAACACCGATGTACGCCCCCATGCCCAGACTTGCTCCTCCCATTCAGTACGTGACTCCCTTCCTCGCACAGCGCTTACTTGTGGAGTTTGCGCTGGTAGAAGGCGAGCTCCTCGCCCTCGAGGATGTAGCCATCGCAGCGGCCGGACTGGCCAGGACGGCTGGAGATGACGGCGTAGAGACGGCCAGCCTCGAATTGCTTCTCGAGAGCGGGCTCGACCTTGCCGGAGGCGGCGAAGCGAGCAGCCTGCTTCTTCTCGACCGACTTGCTCTTCTTGACCTCCTCAACGGTCTGGCCTTGCTTTTGCTGGCGACGGCGACCGATCGGTTGGCCGTAGTGGGCCTCGTACCACTGACGGAAGGGGGCGGCGTCGACCTGGACGACGGCGGACTTGGTCAGGGTGTTGGTACGGACGAGCTCGTTGTTCGATGGGTGGTCTAGTCACTCAGGTCAGTGGTGCTCAGCTCGCAATTGAATTGTAGGGACGACGCACATGCGACCACAATGACACGGGTCTTGCGGGTGCAGCCCTCCGAGGCCCAGGCGAAATTGCCCGAGTCAAGACGGAGCGCACGGTACTTGTGGTTGCCGCCGCGGGTGCGGACAACATGGATGCGCTTGGCACCGATACGGGTGTTCGCAGGCTGGCGACCTGCCTCGAAGGCTCTCTTCTTCCCTGTACGCAGCTGTCAGAAATTGGTTCATTTCCATGTGCGTTTTAACAGGCTCAGAACGCGAGGGGTCAGTCCCTGCGACAACCTGTCTGCCCAGGGAAGACAGCAGACAGACCGACGCAGTGACCTCCCAAGCGGACCTTCGAGTGCCCCTTGTGTGGAGGAGCTATGATATAGTGTGGGATCGAGAGAAGGAGGTCACGACATACGGTAGAAACTGCAGCAAAAATCGATGTTAGCAACGATCGGAGTACCAGTCAACTCGGGGCAGGAAAAGGAGAAACTTGCGCTCGCTTGGCACCGGTAGCGGCGCGCTTGTGCCGAGAGTCCCGTGAGATACCCATCTTGACTGTGTCTGGCGGAGGAAGCTCGAGTTAGCGGGGAGAGGTCGTGATGTATTGAGCGTGCGGTCGAGCCGGAGGGGTTGCGATCTCGCCAAACTGACGATCCAGAACTCGTGATAACGAGTGTAGGCTTCAATTCGTCGCGGAAGAGGAAATTCGGGGCTCGATGCCACTTACCTCGTTGGTCGTTGGTCGAGCGGTTGTCAAGGCGAGATGCAGGTGGGCGTTGTCGAGTTTGGAAAATGTGGGCGAAATTTTTCGGCTCCCAAGTTGAACCGCTGCCGGCGCTGGGAGCCCTATGGGTCCGTGCACAGGCCCACTCCCGGCGTGGTGGGTCTTGAAACTTCGCTTCCACTCCCCCGCCAAGACATCACTCTCAGCTGCAGCTCGGCATCTTTCATCCTGAAAAACCAATGGGGATATCTATGCACATAGTTTCCGGTGAGAGACTGCAAGTCTATTACAGAGTCACTGGCTCAAACTATTCCCGCAGATCACAAATCATGAATTATGTCTGTAGTAATAGGACGCCGCGAGTAATAGAAATAATCCTATTGTCCTAACTGACGCTTAGCCCCCCTCAACAGAGGCGTCGATGTTCTACCTCCCAAAACCCCCTCCGCGAGGCCGCGCAGTAGCAGAGGGAAGAAAGCGGCCTGCACTCCGCTCTCCCACCTGTAACTACCCGACGCCAGGCTGAAGACGGGCGGGCAATGAAAAATATTAAAGACATACAATGACCAAATCTACACGAAGCATTGCGGTTGTGCCGCCCCATCCACCTGCAAATGCAATCAAAACAATCCATCAGATGCCCCGTGACGCTTTTTGGACAGGATGGGCAATTCATGCCGTCCCTCCATGTTATGACCTCCAAATCTCTCTGTCTCCGCAATCGTGCCAGGCCACTGCGCTGTTTAGGCGAAGCCAAAGTAGTCACTGCCAGCTGTAATCGCCTTGAGTAGCTGGCTTCGGAGGATGTCGTAGCTCTCATACTCGGGAAGATCAAGTTCTGCGCCAAGACAGTCAGCACCCACTCGCCCAAGGTTAGACTGACGTCAGGAACTTACGATTGAAGCAGGTATGAGAGCTGGGAAGCCGGTCCTTGTTGCCATAGTCGCGGTGGATGTTGAACCGGTTGACGCCGTTCATGCCTTCCAGTTCCTTGAACCCGTTTAAAGGCACCTTGGACGTGCCGGTGACGAATTGGAGGAGTTTTGCCCGCTCTTCCTTGTCGAATGAACGCACCGCCCGCCAAAACCACTGAATCTGCTGCGATGCAGCAGTGTAGTTATGATACTCGGTGTTGCTCTTCCAGTCGTCCACGTCAATGTCCGGCAGACCTGAGATGAGAAGCTCGAGTTCCTGCTCGGTGAAGATGGCGATGAGGTCCTCAGGAATAATGTCATGGAAGCCTAGAAGTGCACATATTAGCGACACGGTACTGGAGTTTCTAGCTGGGGGATTGCAACTTACCCTTCAAGAAGTTCTCCATCTGGTCCTTGACCGACGTGAGGAGCTTGTGCTCCACAATCAGCCGCACATACTCGTGCTTGTTGTCTTCTGTGACGGGAACGTTGCGGCCATTTGGAATGAGGTCGACCACCTTGGTGACACCGAACTCATCATCCTCAACCGAGAAGGTCTCGACAATAATGTCGGTAATGTCGTTCTCGAGCATCCAGACAAGAGACTTGTAGTAGTCTGGATCGAACGACTCCATGTCCTTGACCGACACGGGCTTGCCGAGGATACGCTTGTAAACCGCACGGCTGAAGTAGCAATCAAGGAGACGGCCCTCGTACAGAGCCTTTCCAATGATACGCCCGATGAACTTGAAGAACATCAAGTGCTCGTCGTTGATACCGCTGAGCTTGTTCGGGTGGAAAGTGGTGCGGTCCGACGAAACGGGGATGAAGAGCGCATAGTTCGGGTCAAACATTTGGCGGGCGAGCACCTGGAACCACTCTCGCGTGACACCGCCCGCATCGACACCCTCCTCGCCGTGGAAGCGGATGTTGAGTTTGCCGAACTTCATTTCCGGACCAGACTTGAAGTAGAGCGACTTGAACGAGTCGTGGAACACCTGGTCCCGACGAACCGAAAGCTGCAGGGGCGGGTACTGCGGCCTCTGCTGCTGGCCCGTCTTGGCATGGACGCTGCGGTTAAAGTAGTTCCTCTTGTTGTCGAATTCGAGCACCTTGGGGTTCTTGACGAGCAGCGAGAAGGTCCCAGACATGAGCTTGGGGTTCTGCCGGACAAGCTCGTTCAGGATACGCCGATGCTCCTCCGTGAATGTGAAGAACAAGTCCGCAATGCCGTTCTCGGGTGGAGGGCTAGACAAGAGCATCTCCTTGGTCGCAGTTTGCGAGGTAGGCGCCTCGTTCAGCGTCGTGTTCTTGCAAACCACCATCAGAGACTCGATGAGCGGCAACAGAATCGTCGCCACATTGAGCAAGCTCTCCCGCTGCCGAATCGCGCTGAGGCAAGCGCTCAACTTGTCCCACATGGTTTTGAACGTCGGGTTGTAGTAAAGGGAACCAAGGAGGTCCTCCTTGGTCTCATCAGCCATCTCGCTGCCTGCTGCGCCCCCGTTTGATTTTCTGCCCCTAGTATCAAACAGGTGATCCAGCGCCGTCAGGACACGTAGCAACTTATTCTGCTCCGACGCGCCAGGCGAGAACTTGGCAAGCGCGATGCCCTGAATTTCAGTTCCCGACTCTGCCTTGAGGATATGCGGAAGCAGATCGGTGAGGTCCGAAACAATGTTCTCGCTCAGAGCTCTAGCCTGCGAGACAAGCTCCTCGCCAAAGACTTTCTTGGCGCCAGTAATGTTGGAGAGGTTCTTGATGGTGGATATCGTGTTTTGGAAGGTCTTGGAGCTGCATTCCCGCGCGACAAAGACGTTGATGACCAGCTTTAGGTTGTGGTCAGGGATCGTAGGCGGCGTAAGCTGCCGAACCTTCTTCTCCTCAGGCTTCGTCTCCTTCGCCGTTGAGCTCTCCGCTTCGGGCTGATCAGTGCTCGACGCCGCCGTATGCTTCTCGTTTGAGACAAAAGCGGTGGGCTCAGCGGTCTGAGCCGTGGAAGGTTGTTCCTCCGAAGCCTGGGCGGTCTCAGCGCTGGGCTCAGCCTTGTCCTCCGCCCTATCCTCCTCGGCCTTCTTCTTCGCTCCCTCCTCAGCTTCCTTACGCCGACGCTCGAGGGCCTGCAGTGGGTAGGTGACCTTGTTGAGCAAATCTGCCAGGAGTTGCATGACAGACGAACTCTCCATGATGAGCTCCCGATCCAAGAGTGCCAGAAGCGAATTGATGGCGAATCTCTGCGCCTTGGCGTTGACATCCTTGCCTTTGCCCTTACGGCTCGTGCTGCGCTTAAGTGTAGAGGCAACCGTCTCGTGCTCTGTCAAGAAGAGGGATGGAACATGGGGGTTCTTAGTTGCAAGCTCCTGCAGCAGGTCGAGACACTGTTGGACGATCAACAGAGGCGAGACCTCAGAGTTGCCGGTCACCTGATTGCTGGCGCTGAGGTTTGTGAACGTTCGCTTGAGGCTCTGCGGCGTCTTAGGATCCTTGTCCTTCGGCTGCTTCGCCTTCAAGGACAGTTGGCTGAAGCTACGCTCGACAGCCTCCATGTCGGTGCTGCCGTCCTGAAGAATCTGAAGGAGGGTAGAGATAACTTCCAGGCGGTTTTGGCGATTCTCACAGACGTGCGAGAAGACGTCAAACAGGTAGTTGCGAATGGAGCTCTGCTGCGTGATGAACATGAGCCGGAGAAGCGTTGCAACCCCAGGCTTGTCGAGCATTTGCACGATTGTGCGCCGCCTTGGCTTCGTCTCAACTGCTGCTTCCGGCCGGCGGGTAGCATCCCGGGCACGAGGCACCCCCGCGGGCGGAACGCGATGCAAGTTATGCCGCTGAGCGATCGCGCGGGCCTCTGCAGCGAGCTCGGGGGGCAAATGATCCATTATGTCTTCGCCTTGCTCCAGCAGGACCTGCTCCCGAAGGGCAGGCGGGAAGGTCAACAAGATACTAGCGGTGTCCATCTCGACGGGACCAAGGTCCACCTGCCCAGCCGCAGTTGCCTGTCTACGCTGCTCCTCACGCTCGCGACGACGGCGTTCTTGGCGCTCCTGCTGAACGATCTCCATACGAAGTTCCGCTGGCAGAGCTTCGAGAAACTCTTGGAAGACTTCGGTATTCTCTCCCTCGTTGGCCGCCTGCTCGCGAGCCTGCGAGCGCCGAGTGCTCACGGTCTGAGCAATAACTTCTTCCCTGAACTCCTCCGGAAGCGCGGCGAGATATTCAGGGTCGATGCCGAGCTCGGTAACATCAACGGTCTCGCCACGAATGACCGTGGTGACGCGTTCTGCCGGAGCAGCCGGTTGCTGCTCTTCCGCCTGGGGTTCGGCATGAGACTCAACGCCTTCCATGGCCTGGGGCTCCTCAACCTCCGGTTCAGGAACCGCAGTCGCTTGTTCGGCTGCACGCGCCGCTTCGGCCTCGGCGCGCTCCCGCTCCTGCCGCTCGCGCTCCTCGGCTTCTTTCCTCTCCCTCTCAGCCTTCTCCTCCGCTTCCTTGGCCTCGCGTTCTTTGCGCTCTTCTTCTTCGCGCTTCCTACGCTCCTCCTCGCGCTTGCGCTTCTCCTCTTGGCGAGCCTTGATTTCCTTTTCCCGCTGCATGGCAGCTGGGGCGAGCATCCCGAGGATCGCTGTAGTCAGCAGCTTGGATTTCTCATGATGGTTGAGGCCGAAGATCATCTTGGATTCTTCCTGCCATCGCTCGGCAGTAGCCTCGGAAGAGAAGGCGACAGCTTGGTGGGGCTCCTGATACACCTCACGCCGTGGCTCCCAACGAGTCTCGCGGGGTGAAGCTGCCATGTTGACCGGGATGCTAACCTGGCGGACCTCTCCTGATGGACCTTCAGATCTCAGCTGGAGGCTGAAGGAAGGGCCGCCTCTAGGAGGAAAAGGGATGCTCTGCATCAGATCATTAATGAATGCAAGGGGCGCGTCGATACCATGCCCGACGAGAGCACCCGGGAACCCAAGGCGGATCATGTGCTGGCCAGTGACGCGAGAAACTGAATCCGGTACAGTACGGTTACCAGAAAGCAGCAAGGGATTGACACCATCGTCCGTCGTGTTCGCGGGTGGGCGGGGGTGGCTGTGGCGGAAATAGCTTCGGAAGTCTGACATGGGGTTAGCACCATGCTCCGTCGGATCCCTAAGCTCGCGGAGGAGACGGTCTAGATCGCGACGAATGGATTCCAGAAAACCAATGCCCGAAGGCCGACCTTGTCGGCGGAAGGCGTCGGGCGACGTACCAGGTGCCAAGCCTTCGCGGCCTCCCATGGTGAACGCAGGCGGGAATGGGCTCCGAACACCTCCATGTCGGAATCGGTGATGAGGTTCGATATGGGGGATGTCCCATCCGAGACCTGACGCGATGTTCGAAGGGGGGTGGTCATCATCTATTCCAAGTCAGAATTGATCAAGACCGCGTTGGATGGTGAAGGGATCTCACGGTGGTGATGATGGCTCGGGTCGTAGTACACCTCATCTTCGTCACCTTCATCTTCTTCTTCCTCGTCTTGTTCGGTTAGCTGGTTGCAAGATATCGAAAAAGAGACTAGGCCAGGCAAGAATTTACCCTCATCATCCAAACCATCGTCAAGGTAGTGTTCGTCGAGATCCTGCATGTCCTCTGCATCTAGATCCTCCCCATCGACAACGTTCCTAAGGATCTCGGGGATGCGGCCGAGTTGATCGATGCCATGACCATGCATCAGTGCATCATGGATATCTTGCGCACCCCCGTCGAACGGGAGCTCCTCCTCGCCATCTTCATCCTCTTCATCCGTTTCGCTCTCCCAACCGGAAGCTCCCTCATCCTCCATAGCATCACCCTCCTCGTTGACGATCTCAATGCGATCTTCGATCTCCTCCATATCCTCGGAGCCCATCTCATCTTCATCGTCGTCTTCATCTTCATCCTCATCCTCGTCGCTAAGCTCTTCCTCGTCATCCTCGTCCATGTCTTCGTCCATATCTTCATCGTCTTCGTTTTCACCCATGATGACTTCCACGACGCCCGGCTCACCAGGAAGGCCTTCGATCTCTCCCATCCCGCCCAGCTCATCCTCGTCGTCGCTGGGGTTCTCTTCTTCATCCTGGGACATCTCATCACCGTAATCGAGTTCTTCGTCGTAAGCCTCGTCATCGTACATGGCATCGTCATCTGAAAGAGTTAGTGTCAGCGCTGAAGTAGAACACGGCCATGGTTCAGGAGCATACCATCTTCATCCTCATCGGAGAAATCTTCCTCGCGGCCCGGTTCGAGTATACCTAAAGTGGAGTTGCGGTAGAGGTCGGGAGTCTCCTCACGGTCATCGTCCAGATCTGAGAGGGATGACGCTGATGCAAAGTCGTCCTCAGGCTGGTCAGTCGCCGTCACTGGAATAACGTCCGACTGGCTCAACTGGTACGCTGTCTTTGTCAAGGCTCGAAGAACGCGCAGGATGTACTTGATCGTGCGCTTGACGTTGGGGAACGTGAGGTCAATGTCGGCAATGGACGCCGTCAACGCAGCGATGTAACCCTTCTCGTACATGAGGCGCTTGAGTTGCATCTGCGACCTGATAACGGCGGGATCCGTGGCCCGGGCGTCTCTGGGCGCCCCCTCCTTCTCCTTCTCGCCGATCATCAAACTCATAAGCTCTGCGGCGCACATCATCTTCCCGTAGCGCACCTCAATCGGTTCACCAGGAGTAGTGGCTTCCTTGAATGCGCGGAGGACTGTGTCGAGAACGAACCGGCGAACGAACAAAAGGTCCGAGTCGTCATCGTACTCGAAGTGAATGCGGGTGCGATCGACAGGTTTCTCAGGGGTCCGGGTAACCAGAGCCACAAGCACTGCCTGTGCATGGTTTGATGTCGCAGCCTTCTTCTTGATGATCGTCGAATCCATGGGGATGCCGGCAGGCCCCAAGCAGAGAAGATCGTTGAGCAAGTAGTTCAAGACGCTCGAGCGAGGCTTGATGGGCGTGTTGTTGAGTACGGGAGCGCTCCGCTTGAAGTTGATAAACTCAACTTTTGCGCGGTTGAAGCTTTGCAGAAGCTCGGCCAAGCAGTTGAGCAGGAAACAGCGGTAGACGAAGATTGGGTGGTCCTCTGCTTTGAAAGTTGACTTGGGTGTCTTTCTGTCCTTCGGGTCTACCAGCTGCTGTCCTGCAGAGGACGCTTCCACAGTCGCACCGGAGGATTCGCCTCCCGTCGGCGACTCCTTCGCAGGATGGCTTGACGGCTCCTTATCGTCAACCTCCCTGTAGTTGAGCAACTCGCAGAGCAGGAAATGGATCACACCGTCAGGATTCTCCAGGACAGGACGCTTGACTTCAAACGGAGTCTTCGATGCATCTGCCATCTCTTTATCTCCTGACTCGGTTGACAGCTTGACATCTTGGATAGTCAAGTCCTCTGTTGCTTGCACCGCGGGTTCAACCGACCCCTCCTTCGGGGGTGCCGCCTCCTCAGCGGGTTTGTCTTTGAGAGCAAGGGCGTGGGGGCGCATGGCGGGATCAAGAGAAGCCGACCAGTTGCTCAGCTTCACGAGGTCTGTGGTGACATCGACGAAGAGCTTCGGAGCACGGAGCGCCACATGAGAAAGATGGCGCAAATAGCCCTGGAGATCGTGATATGCCCGCGGGCTTCGGGAACTCAAAGACTGTCGGATCTCTGTCTCCATCATCTGGCGAATGATGTCATCATCTTCTACTATGTGACGAAGAATGATCATGATGTTGTCCGAGATGTGCGCTTGCGTGAGCCGCGCCGACCCTCCACTGCAGGACTGCTTCGCCATAACAAACAGGCGCTGGAGGTTTCGCTTCTCGCCGACGATCTTTGCCATTGCATGGTCCCTTGTTAGGATTACGAGGATCCTCAAAACGGAGACAGCCAGGGTCTCTTCCTTGCCAACCCTCGGGAGAATGTCCAAGACCGAGGCGAGGAGGCTGGAGCGCTCCTCAGCCGACATGTTGGGTTCCCTCGCAATCCAGACCGGCGGCTCAACGGGATCGTCCTCCTTGGTTGGTGCTTTCCACTCAACCTCGACTGGTTGTTCATCATCTGATAGGAGGATCTCGAAGATGAGAAGAGTATACGGAATCCATGATGGAAGCTCCTCATTGGAGCTGGCGAGAGAAACCTTCAGGAAGCCCAGGTAGTCGCCGATGTTCTGCTTCAGGGTCGGCAGAGTCGACTTGAAGAATGGCCGATTCTGCAAGAGGAGTGAAAGTAAATGAGCGTAAGCGGCAATACCACGGGCGTTAGCGCGCTTTTCTTCCTCGTCGTTCATGGCAAAGGACATCAGAGCGTTGGCAAGCACATCGCCGACTTCCCCCCGTTGAACTTCGCTGCCAGACTTGAGAACAGTGACTTGGATCAGGTCGCAGACCTCGAAAACCAGATCCGGATGAGTCCTGACGACATCCAGGCAACGGTCAATCAAGTCGTTCTGGATCTCGGCTCGCTCTTTGTCAAGATCCTCCCTCGTGACCCGCGGGGGCGTCAGAAATTCGTCAGATGGGCTTGGTTGGGCGCCTTGCGCTAGCACCGAGGACGCGAGGGGTTCGTCTTCTCTAGAGGAATCTTGACTCGAGTTTGAATGCTCACCGTTGAAGTCGTCAGAGGAGAGGTCTTCGGGAACAGCTTCGCCAATGGCCTCGCGAATGAAGTTATTGATTCCGGGTATCGAGTCCAGCGACATGGGATCAGCACCCGGGGGATTTGTCGCTGAAGAAGATGACTTCTCTTCACGAGACTCATGGGGTTTCGGTGACGGCGGGCGCTGATAGGCGTCGACCTCCGGGATAGGATTGCGCTTGCCTGCCAAGTCTTTGGAGTGAGCACGGCAATACTCTGTCGATTCGTCGTACTTTCCGTTCGCACGATAGACTGCTTCGCGGGCGAGCCCCTCCTCGTAGTCCAGTCGCGTCAAGTTTTCAACTTGCTCAGCGTGAGCAGCCCAGTTGAAAGGATCGAGTTTGAGATTCCTGAACAAGGGTTGGGGCCCCGATTTGTCCAATTTGCGCCACGCGTTGGTTTCCAAATCCGCTGTCGCAATGGTCTTGATGATGTCGATGACTTTGCTCAAGGCCGGCGTGGGGGCCTTCTCAGCGAAGTCTGACTCCCAAAGCTTACGGGCAGTTGGGAGGATGGCTAACCTCAGCTCCACGACAAGCTGATGCCCGTAATCTTTGCTCCTGTCCGTGGACCGCGGGAAGAGACTAGTTTGGGCAACGGAATCATAAACATTCTTGCCATTCACGATGACATGGTAGATATCGAAAATCTTCTTCATGCCAACCGTAGCGAGCTCCAACCTGTGAGCGTCATGGCCCTCGATCGCATCACGACAAACCTCGTCGGCAAACTTCTGAAGCATTGTATTCAGGAGCTCTATGCCGCCATGGTCCTTAAACGCCACAAGGACAGGCAAGATCAGCTGGACGGAGGTGCGGTCAGGCAGTCTCGTTGGGTCAATCAGCATCTGGTTCAGGGCGTCGAACATAACGGCCCAGTAATGCATGTCCCGAACCGCCAGCGTCTGCCGTGGCATGCACAGCTGCTCCAGGATAGTCTGCGCCAACGTATCTGCGAGCCTCATGTGCTGCGACCTGACGTACGACTCGGTACCTCGCCTGGGTAACAGCACCTTTCCCACTGTCTGGAAAACCGGAAGCGCGCTGGGTGCAACCGAATTGAGTAGACGGTGGATGACGGAATAGTTTTGAAACGGAGTCGTGGACCGTTCTCCCTTGGTTGGCTCTTTTGGCAGGGCTGACCTTTCTGCTCCCTTGTCGTCAATGCGAACCTCTTCAGGCTTATCTTCCTCATCCGCGGGGAGAACAGGAGGCGCAGGGGTCTCAGCACCATCCAGTGAGATTGGCTTATTCCCCGTCCAGTGTTGCGGAACGAGGGCCGCAAGTGCCATATCCTCCATGGCGGCATCGCGCAAGAGGGGGCCGAGGCGCTTGATGAGAGCGTCGAAGTAATCGAAGACGTTTACCGCGGGCATAGAGACCGTCGCCTGCCGGGAGGAGTAGGGAAAGCTTTGGTAAAGCGTCCGGAGCAGCAGCTGGAGTTTAACCAAAGCCTTCACAACTCGAGTGCCACCAGCCACGGTGCCACTCAAGCCTTGTTTCCACCCTCCCAGGTCCTTCGCAATCGTAGGATTAGGGACGACGAAGGGTGCAAAGAATGAATGGGCGCCTTCCTTGCCGACAAGCGGCTCAAGGTCATCAATAGCGGCGTGAATCCGATTAAGCAGAGAAGGGAGACCAAGGATGGGGCTCGCCTCAATCACAGACGCAAGCGTGTGTGAGAGGGTTCGTGACGCGCTGGTCGTGGCGAAGTCCTCGGGAAGACTGGGGGCTTCCGCCAACTGGAGAAGTAACTCAGCACCGCCTTGGCGAACGAATGCCGATTTGAGGCTGGAGTTTTGAAGAATAGAGCTGAGGAAGGTAGTAAGTGCCGCAATATAAGGCGTGATCTCATGATGGGGACCCGTGGGCTTCTGGCTGCCAGACGCGCCGTTTTTGTTGCCCTCAGCTTGCTCAACAGAGGTGGTGTTCGCATCCACCATCTCGACGTCTACATCCTCGGCGATGGCCTTCTCCTTTCCTTTCGCCGTTGGGACCACGGATGCGACTTTGCCGCTTGGATCGACAATGGCGAGTTTTGCGCCCCAACCTGCGTTAACGGACTTGGTCTTTGCCAGATGTAGAACCCGCGCCACCATATCCAGAATGGCGTTGGAGATTGCAGGTCGCAGAGCCGGGTGATGACGAGCGAGCTCGTCGAAGCTGGCACCGACGCTGTTCGCCAAGTCGGCTTCGCACAGCGCCTGAACATGATCCGGGCTCTCAAAAATCTCCAAGTACGTCTCAAGGGCATTGGACGAGACTATCATCTTCATGCCGAGACTGTTGAGAGAGATAGAGTTAAGGATAGTTGGAATGATGCTGATAGCGTCATTCGCGGCAAGAACACCTGGCGCAAGACGGTCTCTGGGCGCCTCGAGCATCTCCTGAGTCGGGGGGTGCGGCCGCTCATCACTCTCCAAAGTGACCGAATCATCAGAGTAAGCGGGCGACGCGCCCTCCTCAACTTCGGGTTTGGGCTCTGAAGGTTTTGGCACCGTAACGGGTCGGCCGGTGAGCGTCTCAAGAAAGCTCTGGATCATGCCCGATTCCGAGATGGCAGCAAAGCTGGTCGGGTCATTGTTGATGAAATCGCTCAACAAGCCAGCGGCATTGGTCCAGACCAAAGACCCGAAAACATGCATGTCCTCGGTGATGACTCGCAGGCTGCCCAGCAAGGCAGAGTTATCCACCAGATTTCTCAGAAGTCGATCGGTGTTGGTCCCGAAGGAGAAGGCATTCGTCATGATGTGGTGAATGAACTTGAGAAGCCACTTGAGGGTTTGCTGCTGGTAGAAAGGAATTTCGTAGTCCACCGTATGCGAGTGGAATTCGGGCTTGGTTCCAAGCCCGGCCGCGACAAGTTCCTTCGAGCGGGCAACCGTGTCAATGATGAGGTTGGAGATGGCATCAAGACCCCCCGCATTGCTGAACACGGTGAACGCTCCATTGAACCCATAAATAATGGTATCCAGGAAAGCGAGCACCATGCTATAGTTCCGCGCCGCAGTCTTGGAGCGGATATTCAGTATTTCAACCATGATCTCAAGAAGCCCGGCAGACGACATTTCTTGGCCGATGCGAGAGGCCATGGCCATCTGTAGGGTTAGGGCGAAGAGACTAGCCCGCCAGTGATCGGTATCGGTAACCTTTCCATCATCCGGCTCAATTGAGTCCTCCTTCATGCTTGCCACAGCCTTTCGGATGACATACAGGAGAACGCCGTGATTGACGTTCGCGTTCAGCGCGGCAACCACCTCCGGATATTTAGATGGCATGACGGTGATGGACTCCAAAGCGGCGAGCGCGAGGGCTTGCAGCCGCAGAGGCGTGTCGGGCGTTCCATCGGCCGACGGATGAACCAACTCAGCAAGCTGGTACACAAGCTGGTACCTGCGTGGCTCGTCGTTGTCCTGCTTCAGGACCTTTTCGACAAAAGTGGCTTCGGGGTGGATGTATGCTAAGTTGGTGATGGCCAGCAGACGCACAGCCAGCGCCAGTTGCCGGTCTTCGGACGATCCCAGAAACGCCTTCGATATTCTCAATCTATTGAGGAACTCGTACCTCGAAGATTTCGACATGTCGGCAGGACAGAGTTTGAGGAGCTCATAGATCGATGTCATCTGCACAGTGGCCTGCCGCAATTCAAGAGACTTGGGGCCTGAAACAGCGTGGTCATCGCCACTGTGACCATGGCCTCGACTTAGAGGGCTGTCATCGGCGCCCGGTAGTCTGGTCGAACGCGGAGTGTGTGAGATGCTCGTGGCGCTACGCCGGAGTGGAGTAGGAGTCGTCGGCACTGATGACGAGCTACCGTCCCCGCTCGGCGGTTCGGCGGCGCCGGAGTCCGAGATTTCGGTTCTCGGATAATAGAGAATTCTGACGTCTCCCCACCCAGCCCACCGTCCATCATCGACTGGTCCAGGGGCAACGATTGCGGTCAGGTCGTTGGCATATGTGGATGCCGCGTTCCGGAGATTGGAGCCAGGTGCCTTGTCCTTTCCCTTGCTCGTAGACCCCGGGGTCGCCGGCGGCACATCTGAGAAACGAGGACCCGGGGAGACGGGGGTTTTCACGAAGGGTTGCGCGAGGAATTGAACCCGATCAAGATCGATATTGTAATGGTTCGCAAGCAAGGCCGCGCTGACTTGGCGGTTGGGCGTGCCGACTCGCTTGATTGACGCCTGGTACCGCTGGGCGAGCTCCAGGCCAACTTGGAGAGTGGAGTAGACAACGCTGAGATCGGTCGCATTGAGCAAATCGTTCAGGTGCGGGCTGCTGGCGTAGATGCTCCGATTGCCGCAATGCTGCAAGAGCACACGGGTAAACGTGAGAATGGAAATGATGAGCTGGCGGTCGCCGTCCTCATTGTAGCCCATCTGCACCAGACGTTCCTTGCTATATGCTTGGTCATCGGCGTACTCCACCGGCGCGCCCTTGTTCATCAGCAAGTCGCACGCAAAGTCCTGTGTCTGAAATCCTTCATGCAGGTTGTAGGTCGCGCAAAAAGCCTCGAGGACGCTGTCGAACCGGTTCAAAAGCGGGATCCAGTGATAGAGGTCGCCGCGCGGGAACGGCCATCTCGTCGGAAACTCGTTGAGCTTCTCGGGAATGAGCGGCAGCGGCGTAGAAGCTGCGGCGAGGACATAGTTTCTAACCCAGGGAGACTGGGCGGGGTCAGCACAGGCGCGAGACGTGAGCATGTGGTTTTGAGCGCTTACCAGGTTCTCCCTGTGTTTAGACTGCATCGTCTTGGTGATTTTGCCCATCCTGAAGGAGCGGCTGAGCCGCCAGGGCTGAAGAAATCTGGTACTCCCCCTCCCACTACCCACGTCTCGAGGACGCACGAAAGCCTCGCGTTAGCCACAAAATGCGGAGTCGGTTCCGAAGGTGTAGTCAATAACGGCAAAGGTCAACTGTCGTCTAAAGGGTGCTGCCGCGATGACGGAACTTCAAGGTGGCGGGTTGAACCGCGTACAGCAACTGCGCCGCGGAGTTGGATGGATCGAATCGGCAAGCGATGGTGCAGCCCCTCAGCCCAAGACAGCTTGAAGACGAGTGCAGGTCGCCTCAGGATGTCCTGGGAAAAGAATCACGATACGGTCGCCGAGTATGCGTTGTTTAAGTCACGGGTGATGTCGCAGTCAGTGTTACGCCGAATAGTGGCCGAAGTAATGAAGTCGGTGGTGGGAAGCAGTGGAGGTTCGGTTTGGAGAAGGCTAGTAGAGGCAATGACGGCAACAGCTGGTCAGGTACAAACAGCACCAAAAAAGTTCGGCCGCGGCAAGCACCGCCGGAAGCTGGGTCCTGATGTGGGGCAGGCAGCTGTCATGTCTCAGTAATTTTTGTGGTCGGGCGCTTCAAAGCTTCTCTCAGCTTCCTGCTTGGACTGTGATATTACTTTCTTCTGCAGGCAAAGCCGTCCAGATGCGCAGTTCTTCGCCAAACATACAGACACGGCCTGTGATGTTGTTCCTGATCAGGTTCTTGAAGCACCAGTCGACCCCATCAAACACTCCCAGCTTACAAACCCCAAACTCTCGCTCCGTAAGGTGGGGTCCAGGCTCACACCAACGCCGTCCTCAACAAGGACGGGCTTGGGAAACCAATGGTGTCTAAGCCAGCTGGAGCGGTAGTTGGCTCGGCTGGGCTCTGGAATGCCGAGCTAACGTATCATCTTTCCTACCACCTAGCACGGTTGAGAAGTAAATTGGTCGGCCAGGGAGATAAGCGACCGTCAACTCCTGGAGTCCAGTCTTCCCATCCTCCATGCTCGGGTCCCACAGACCAAGCTCTCTCAGTCAGATTCCGTAGGCATATAGCTTAGGTTGCCGTCTTGAACACTGTTTAGAAGAACTATTCTTGCTACACTCAATCAATCAATCTGTAAACAGCCATATGAATCACTGGAGGGGACATAAAGATCGATTGGCAGGCAAACGTAGGCGAGCCGGCATCTTCGTGCGCGGAGGATCTATGAACCACGCAAAGTGCGACGAGAGCCGGTCCTTTATGTCGTGGGAGTAATACATATTTCTCTGCACTTCTGGCTCAAACATCCCCGGTGTGCTCAGAGCAAAGACCAAATGTCGGGATTTCGTGAAAGGTGTTTACGCCATGTACACGTCCCAGATGAGCCAGCAAGCAAGCACGCCGTAACCGTTTTCCCAAAGCAGCCCGAGACCCATTACCAAACACCGCAGTTTTACTTGCGCATCGAGCTGGCCCTCCGCTTACGAGCATCGGCCTTCTGGGCCTTGGCCTCAGCAACACGCTTGGCCAGGATCTGGGCATACTCATTCTGATGAACAGTTAGCGCAATTATCTGGATCCAGCGGGGCAAGGTGAGCACGTACCGCCTCGTCCTTGACCTTCTCAGCCTGGCGGCGCTTGAGCGCAATGCGGTGGCGCTTGTGCTGGAGGCGCTGGGGAGTGACCAGGCGCTGGATGCGAGGAGCCTTGGTGTAGGGCTTCTTGCCCTCGCCCTTAGGCTGAACCTCACGCCGGATGACGTACTTGCGGACCTAGTATCCCGAGAAAATTTTCGTATTAGCCTCCGATATCGTTGCACTCAGACTCTACCCGAACTGCGCGACCGAAACCGACGCAGCTCCAAGGCAGGCGATGACGGGATATAGGTGGCAAGTAGCACATACATCGTCATCCTTGCTGAGGCCGAAGAAGCGCCGGATCTTGGTGGCACGCTTGGGACCGAGGCGCTTGGGGTGGACGGTGTCGGTGAGGCCGGGGATGTCCTGCTCGCCCTGCTTGACGATCGCGAGGGCGAGAACGGAGAGGTCGCTGCCGACGATGCAGCCACGGACCGACTTGCGCTTGCGCTCGCCGGTGCGGCGGGGGCGGTAGCAGGAGTGGCCCTCGGACAGGAGGAGGCGGACACGGTTGGGGGCAATGACACCCTGCTTCATCGGAAAGCCCTGCTTGTCGTTTCCGCCTGTGATACGGAGGATGTAGCCCTTCCACTCATCGCCGAGCGGGTCGCCGGGGACCTCAGCGCCCATCTATTTCGAGTCAGTATGTTTGAGAAGGGTCGGCGGATTTCGATCGTACGTACGCGCTTCCTATAAAAGTCCAGTTAGTTTGAGGCGCCACGATTGAAGAGAAGCACGTAGCGTACTCATAGAAGTGCCTCAGCTTCCGCTCATCTTCTACCTCGATCAGCTTCTGCGAGCCGTTCGCAGGGTACGAAATGTTCAGCTACAGGACCGGGTTAGCAACGTTGTCCAGCCTGGTAGCAGCATCGACCCAGTGTATAGCAGAATCGTCGATTCGTGCCGTCGCTCGGTCGCGAATGAGGTACGGGCTGTCTCACCTTCATGTTGGCGGTGATTGCTGAACGGCCGTCGTCGATGATGCGGACAGGGGAAAAATCGAAGGCAGGTTTGTGTGCACCACCAGTCAAGGGGAGATTTTAGGGCACACTAGCTGCATGTTTTCATTGGCCAGAACGTTCAAACCCACGTAAAGTGGGCCGTCCTGACTCTCAGCCTTCCCGCCCTGCCGTTAACTTCGTGCAAGATCTTATCACTGATAGAGGGGCTGCACTGGAACAAGGGGCATCACTGAAATCAGAAAGGAAATCACTGCCAGACACACAGGTCGACATCTGGGTCATCGCCATTCCTCCAGAGCTGCCTCAGTATTATCTCGTCTGGGATTTTTCAAGAGAATACAGTAACTCACACCCCACGAACAGCCTGGCAGTATCTCCATTGGGAGAACAAAGCTGATTCACTGTGGCCGAGGGCTTATAACATTTATTATGGAAGACGATCGAGTTCTCGTCGACTTGGGCATCGCTGCTGACATCGAGGAGAAGGAGCTTCGCGAGAATGCGGTTAGACAACCCAAGAAGCGCTTCGTTGGCAGGCGGGCAGCGACAGAGGTGGCAAAATCCAGCACAGGACCAGCCTCGATAGAGGACAGCGGGGCCATTCAAGGTACTGGGACTACAGATCAGTCTAAGCAAACAAGAAGTGAGGCTGATTGCCGTCACAGTTGCTCAGCCAAGGAGGCCACCCAGGATGCTCAATCAAGTACCCCTTGAGATCCTCAATGACGAGGCGCTGAAGGCCGCCATAGCCCTTCTACCGGCAAACTACTCCTTTGAAATACCCAAGACGATTCACCGCATCCGCTCACTAGGAGCCAAGAGGGTTGCCCTGCAGATGCCCGAGGGCCTGCTAATGTTCGCTGCCACCATATCCGACATCCTCACCCAGTTCTGTCCGGGTATCGAAACACTAATCATGGGCGATGTCACGTACGGCGCGTGCTGCATCGACGACTACACGGCGCGGGCAATGGGGTGCGATCTGCTGGTGCACTACGCCCACAGCTGCCTCATCCCAGTGGACGTGACCAAGATCAAGACGCTGTACGTCTTTGTCGACATCAGCATCGACACTTCGCATCTTCTCGCCACTCTGGAGCGCAACTTCTCGCCAGGAAAAACGATCGCCCTGGTCGGAACGATTCAGTTCAACGCGACCATTCACGGCGTGCGGTCAACGCTGGAGAAGGCAGGGTTCAAGGTGATTGTGCCGCAGATTGCACCACTGTCCAAGGGAGAAATCCTAGGCTGCACATCCCCCAATCTGTCCACATACACCGACAGCCCGGTGGATTTGATCTTGTACCTCGGCGACGGCCGCTTCCATCTCGAGAGCATCATGATCCACAACCCCAACATCCCAGCCTACCGGTACGACCCGTACTCGCGCAAGCTGACGCACGAGACGTACGGCCACGACGAGATGCAGGATTTGCGGCGGGACGCTATCCGGATAGCCAAGAAGGCCAAGAAATGGGGGCTCATTCTGGGCTCGCTAGGACGGCAGGGGAACCCGCATACGATGGCGCTTATAGAGACCAAACTGAAGCAAATGAACATCCCGTTCGTCAACCTGCTGTTGAGCGAGATCTTCCCGGGCAAGCTAGCGATGATGAGCGACGTCGAGTGCTGGGTGCAGGTAGCGTGCCCCCGGCTAAGCATCGACTGGGGATATGCGTTCCCCCGGCCGCTGTTGACGCCGTACGAGGCGTTGGTTGCGCTGGAGGAGAAGGAAGACTGGGGGGAGGGCCCATACCCGATGGATTATTATGGTAAACAGGGGCTCGGGAGAACCAGGCCAGTTGCTTCTGGGCCCAGCTAGATGGATCAGTAATAAATGCTGAGCAGTTCAGTTATGTCGCGAAGATGTCGCCTTCGGGTTGTGATGCCTTTACACCAGACCGCCAAGCTGATGCTCGCAGACGCTGCTGCGCGACAATTCCCTTCATCCATGATGTCAATGTTCTACCCATTCCTCTATTTCCATCCCTGTCCTCAGCCAAAGCAATTCCCCGACCCCTTCTACCGAACCCTTCCCCCTCCCCCGCCTCCCAACTCACGCCGGCCACCCGTAAGAAGCGATCCCAACCCTGAACACGGCATAACCATGCATTAACCACTCAGACCTGCCCCTCCACTCCCAACCGGCTCCGGCCTAGACGAAAACACAATCTTGTACCTGACAATCTCCACCACCTCCAGCTCCTCCTCCTCCCCGTCCTCTTCTCGCCCCTCCTCAGCAGCACCCTTCCTACCCCTTCCCCTCCTCCTGAGCACAGCGATCGCCCTGCGAAGCTTCCTCACCTCCCCCTGCAACCTCTGATGCTCGCCGACGTACATCCACACCCTCTTCATCCACGCCGTGTCGTCGTCGTCCTTGTCGGCGCGATACTCTGGAAAATGGAGCCTTCCGATGGGGATGGCGTGCGCTGGTGGGGCGTCTGGTGGGAATGGGGGCAGGTTGATGGTCCCCTGCAGCTCGAGGAGGGCGAGGCCTGAGGGAGTTTGAAGGACGGGGGGGAGGGGGTTCCGTATTGTTGTTGTTGCGGATGGGGACAGGGGATGGGGTGTCCTGTGCGGGCGGGGGTGGAGAGGGATTGATGATGACATTTTTGCCGTGGTGTTGGTGTGGTTGAGAATTCCAAGAGGTCAAAAAGGGTGTGGTTTTGTGAGTTAGCCTTTGGCTCGTAGGTAGTTATTTGAGTTCGTCGTGGGTGAATTTGTTACGGTGGTTATAGCTGGCAGCTGGATAATTGTGAAGTGGTCGAGTTTGACATGTGGCTGCACTACGAAGTTTCGGTCTTCTTGAATGTTTCGCTGCTTTGTTTGGTTGAGGTTTCGAGCAAACCTGAGCTTGATATAGAGTCGATGCTTGGCCGGCTCTTTTGGAGACACCCCGCTTTTTGCATAAGATGCTCAGTAGATGCCCTCAAGCCCGACTGTCTCTCACTCCTCAAACCAAGTCTCAGAGCAAACAGAGAGACTGGGAGTACGGATTTATTGTTGCTTGAACCACGGAAATCCTGGGATGTAGCGTCTTACCTTTGCAAAACCCTCCGGCAGGCGTCGCCTCATCCACGTGTATAGGTGCGCCAAGCATAAAAAGGATAACAAGAACATGCTTGACCAAGCATCACATACAGCCAAATAGTTCAGGTGACGGAACGAATTCCAGTCTATGGTCCAAATCCTAGAACGCCT
This sequence comes from Parathielavia appendiculata, assembly GCF_033297405.1. Classification (NCBI taxonomy): domain Eukaryota; kingdom Fungi; phylum Ascomycota; class Sordariomycetes; order Sordariales; family Chaetomiaceae; genus Parathielavia; species Parathielavia appendiculata. The sequence continues at coordinate 394,075 of NW_026944233.1, read as the reverse complement.
GCATGCGCCGCGCCATCAAATCCCTAGCCAAGTCCCAAACAACCTATGGTGAGAAAAGCAGGAGCTCCCATCCTCTCAGCCCACAGTGAACCTGTGGCTAACCTGCAAGACATACGGGTCCGAACCCGGCCCAAACACCTGCTTCTCCATCCTGCCCCACTCGGGGTGGTTGATCCCGTCGATCCAGTCCTGCACCTCCAGGACGAGGCACCCATACTTGGGCACGGTGCGCGGAAACCGCCCCGCGTAGGAGCTGTCCTCGTCGTCGGCGGGAGCCGCCTCGCCGGCGAGCACGTGGCTGGCGTCGCGCCCCACGCCCTGCGACGTCTTGAGCGGGAAGCTGCCGTTCTGGAAGTTGCACGAGTACATCTGGAAGGCGGCCTGGTCCGAGTAGATGTCGAGGCGGATGCCCGACCAGGCCGAGGATACGCTGGCGACGTAGGCGCCGTCGGCACGCCAGTTGTAAGGGGAATTCCGGTTCACCAGCCAGCAGTTGTCGTAGCCGGTGCAGTTGTAGCCGCAGTTGCCGTGGATCTTGGAGTTGTTGAAGCTGGCGCCGATCTGCTTGGGGCGGCTCCAGAAATCGTTGACGGAGCCCTTGACGTTGGGAGCGATCTTGCCCGTGGGGATGAGGATGTTGTCGACCGCCACCCGCTGGCCGCTGTAGGGCATATGCAGGCTGTGGTTGAGCACCAAGTTGGTCTCGTTATTGGAGAAGCCGTCCAGATTCCAGTAGGCGTGGCTCGTCAGCATGATGGGGGTCTTTTTGGTTGTCGCGATAGCCACCATCTTGGCGTCCCAGGTCATGTTGCCCATCGTGTACGTGATGTACGAGATGACCTCGCCTGGGAACCCTTCCTTGCCATCCGGATCGACGATAGAGAAGGTGATGCTGTGATTGTTGTGCGCGACAACGTCGAAATCGCGCCAGTCCCAGCCGTCCTTGCCGCCATGGAGGGTGTTCAGGCCAGATGGGTGGTCAGCCGTGGGGTTGTCGTTTGCCGACACCCGGTACGTGTCGCCATCGATGGTGAACGTGCTGTTCTTGATCCGGTTGGCGTAGCGTCCGGGGACGCCGCCGAGATGCGGGTGCACCGGGTCGACGGAATAATACGTGGCATTGTCAAATCCCATGATGATATCCCTCGGAATACCGTACTTGTCATTGACGATGAGATCTGAGATGGATGCCCCATAGGGAATGAAGGCGGCCGCGATGCCCTCGCCGTAGATCCAGTATTTGCCGTTTTGATCGGCGGCGGCGCGTGCCGAGCGCAAGACAGCCAAGATGGCAGCAGCCAGGCGCATGACGTCTCGATGGAGTACCATCTTTGTTATTGTCGAAACGATGTGGTGGAGGAAGCTAGCTCGACAAGAGATGACTGGGGCTGGTAGATACGACAGGGAAAGAGATTGGCGCCAGGCAAGGTAAACACGAGTTTATGAATGCCTGAGCGGGGAGCCAAGGAGTTGGGATAAAAGGCCAATGGATGCAACGGTGAGCCCGTGATGATAAACAACACAGCGTCATGCCCCGCTTTCCGGGGAGAGTGAATGCGAGGCCACAGGCATACACAGGTCGGTCATTGCGGCTTGGCTTGGTATGGTCGAGCTCGGTGCTACTGTAGATGGGGCAATCCAACCTTCTGACGCCAGGTCGTGAGCGGATATCCGCTTGTGGGGACAGATGTTTGGTAAGAATACCCGAGACCCAGGAACTGCGTGACGCTACGTTTCGATGTGACTTAGTTTCGACCAGCTGAAAATGGGCCACGCTTCGCTCCAACCCCAGCCGGTAGAGAAGCCCATCCCAAACCATTTTTGAAGGAGCAGCAAGCAAAACTGCCAGTGTAGATTACGCTACCTTCCAGTCTCCAAAACAGGAACCTTCGTTGGAGAGACAGGGAACTGTTGGATTTGCCCGTCACCCACAAGCGAGCTGTACTTCCCTGCGTCCGCAGCCCGGGTTGAAGATGCAGCTTCTAACCATCAGGAGCATCGATCCTCACTTACCCTGGTAGCTGTCCTTTCAACCACGGTTATTCCCTCATGGTATCAGCTCCCGGCTATCACGGAACCCATGCCATTTTTTGCACTTTGGCGCTCTCTGAACTTCGAAGTTGGTGACGTTAAACCTTTGCCCCTTTCAACACCACCCATTGGCGCGGCTGTGGCTTTAAGAATGCGGGGAAACTCCACCCGATCCCTGCACTTGGAAAGCTTGGTATGAGTGCCAAGCCGCGGACCAAGTAGCCGATCCTCAGAGGGGAGGGCAAGTCTTCCATGTCATGGAGACTGTGGAGGTACTCCGGACAGAGTAGGGTACCCTGATGAAGTCGCCTTCCAGGTTGGCAAGATACCATGAAGCTGGGACTCCTGTTGCATTTAATCTCGGAAGCCGTAGCATCAGTCACACCTCGTGACACCATGGCATTGATATGGGTTGTCAACCAACTCCCTGTCTGGACACAAGACATGCTCAAGAACATGCGGTTCATGTGGTACACTGACCACACAGGACACAGGCGAGGTTGCACTGCGCAGGCGAGCGAAAGGATGCACCCGCTCCAATCGCAAATGCACTGGATAAACAGCGTCCATACCGAGAGCAATTCCGGCAAGAATGAACGGCAACTCAAACCAATCTGCAAGCCCGCCAACCCGGCAACCCGACATTTATGCCATCTACATGCAAAATTGACGAACAGAAACAGGCTCCCACATAGGCACTCCGTCCTCCCTCCCCTACATCAGGCAATCATGCATCGATCAGATTCTCCTCCTCATGCGCTGTATCCCTGGTGTCCTTTGTGGTCGCCTTGCCCTTGCCCTTCCGGTCCGCCGGCGTCCGCTGGTAGAACTCGTTGAGGATCTTGGCCGGGATACGGTTGAGCATGTCCTTGCGGTAGATGCGCAGCAGGCTCCATGCCAGGTCCAGCGACTCAAAGATGGTCCGCGACTCGTACGCGCCCTGGTTGATGAAGTTGCGCTCAAACTTGTCGAGGAACTCGAGCGAGAGCTTGTCTTCGGCAGACAGCGCCTCCTCGCCAACCACAGCCTTCATGGCCGCTGCGTCACGGCCGACGGCGTACTTGGCATACAGCTGGTTCGATACATCGCCGTGATCCTTCCGCGTCATGCCCTCGCCAATGGCAGATTTCATCAGACGAGACAGAGACGGCAGCACGTTAATGGGCGGGTAGATTCCGCGGTTATACAAGCCACGGTCGACGAAAATCTGCCCCTCCGTAATGTAGCCCGTCAAGTCGGGAATAGGGTGTGTGATGTCGTCGTTGGGCATGGTGAGAATCGGAATCTGGGTGATGGAGCCGTTGCGTCCTTCGACACGGCCGGCACGCTCGTAGATAGTGGACAAATCCGTGTACATGTAACCAGGGTAACTACGACGGCCAGGAACTTCTTCACGGGCGGACGACACCTCACGGAGAGCGTCGCAGTACGATGAAAGATCGGTGAGAATGACCAAGACGTGCTTCTCGAGCTGGTAGGCGTAGTACTCGGCGGTGGTGAGGGCAAGACGGGGAGTGATGATGCGTTCGATGCTGATGGGGTGTTAGCATGATTGAAGCAGTCAGTGACGCGTTGCAGAGCCTACGTAGGGTCGTTTGCGAGGTTGAGGAACAGTGTGGTGCGGCCCAAGCTGCCGTTTTCCTCAAAATCGCGGGTGAAGAAACGGGCAGTTTCCAGGTTGACACCCATGGCCGCGAACACAATCGAGAAGTTCTCCTCGTGGCCGTCATGGACGCCCTTGTTTGTCACACCCTCCCGCTGCACCAAGCCGGCCTGCCGGCAAATTTGGGCGGCGATCTCGTTGTGCGGCAAACCGGCGGCAGAGAAAATGGGGATCTTTTGGCCGCGCGCAATCGAGTTCATGGTATCGATGGCCGAAATACCGGTGGAGATCATCTCCTCGGGGTAGACCTGCGTTACAGCTCAGTCTTGTTCCTCTCATGCGATGTTCAGGAGCGCTTACTCGCGAGTAAGGATTGATAGGGCTTCCGTTGATATCCAGAAAGTCTTCGGCCAACACCTTCGGGCCCTTGTCGATCGCACGTCCTGAGCCGTCAAAGATGCGGCCCAGCATGTCTTCCGACACACCGAGCTTCAAGCTTTCGCCTGTGAACTCGACCCGGGTCTTTGACCTTATCAGCTGTGGTTCCTGCAAGACGTTGCCAGTTGCGCCTCACCTTCTTGACATCGACGCCGGAGGTGCCTTCAAAGACCTGGAAATCGATCAGCCACCCTCTTCACTCGTTCGGTCAAGCTGACGGCTCTACCTGCACAATGGCTCTGTTTCCTATTCGGTCATTAGATGTTGGATGGCTGCAGATTGTCCATCACGGAGGCTTACCTCGCGCCTCCAAGACCTGCCCGGACCGCTGGGTTCCATCTGGAAGCGTAAGGGTGACAATCTCATTGTACCTCGGGTTTTTGACCTGACAAGACAGTCAATGAATGAACGTCCGTGACCGGAGGAGGGACAGTGCTGACATTGTCCAGGATGACGAGGGGACCGTTGACGCCGCCAACAGTGTTGTAACGGATTCTCGGCGTCACCCGGTACGATGACGATTCTCGCGGGTCGCCCATCGCGAATGGCGCTTGTCTCGGGGACTTTGAGTAGTTATGCGTAGGCAGCTGAATGCAAGAAGGGCAGGCAATGCGGGTGAGGAGCCGTTATCTGAGGACTGGAGAGCTGCGGTCGGTTCGGTGTTAGAGAGTGACGGAGAGCTTCCGGAGTCGAGCTGCCACAAGAAGGCCAAGGATCACTATGGAGGCCCCGCAATAATTCGCGGCACAGCCACACCTACGAAACCAACGACTTCATCATAACCCCGAGGACGCATTTGATGGACAAAGCTTCCAGTTGAGATACTGAGGATAGTCTTCAAGTTCACATCGAACTGCGCAAATGGCTTTGATGTCCTTGTTGAAGGGCTTCTGATTCTGAGATAGCTGGCCTGCGCCTCTCTTTCCGCTAACTCGCCATAGGGCTTGATTACCCCACAGTGCCCCCAACTGCAGTTGTGGCTGCTTCAAAGTTGCTCTGCGGCAGGCAACGAGTGAAACCCTGGAAGCTTGAAGGCTCGTCAATCCAAGATTCGAGTTCACTTTCTTGCATCACCATCCCAACGTCGAAAATGCTGCGCGGCGGCAGACGATGCCAGTCGAGCGCCGTCCTTGATTCTGCCAACGAAGCCTCTGCAGCCGAGTTTTTTTAAAACGCAAAGATGTCCTCCATTTACAATCTCGAGCCGCAACCGACCGCGTCGGCCATCATCCACACGACCCAGGGCGAGATTGCCGTTGAGCTATTCGCAAAACAGACGCCCCTGACGTGTCGCAACTTTCTACAGCTCAGTCTTGATGGGTACTACGACAACACCATATTCCACCGGCTTGTCCCTGGATTCATTCTCCAGGGCGGCGACCCAACCGGCACAGGCCACGGGGGAGAGTCGATTTACGATGGCGGCGCGTTCGGCGGGGACCTGGATTCATGGCCCAGGGACCAGCGCAAGGGGACAAATGCAGGCCCCATGGGAGTGAACTTCAAGGACGAGTTCCACTCGCGATTGAAGTTCAACCGCCGCGGTCTGCTAGGCATGGCAAACGAGGGCATTCCCGACAGCAACGGCAGCCAGTTCTTCTTCACTTTGGGCAAGGCCGAAGAACTGAACAACAAGAATACACTGTTCGGCCGAGTCGCGGGAGACACTATCTACAATTTGGCCAAAATGGGCGAGGCGGAGGTCGCAGAGGGCACAGAACGGCCCCTGTACCCGGTGAAAATCACGCACATCGAAATCCTCATCAATCCGTTTGAGGATATGAAAAAGAGGGAGAGGAAAATGCGGCAGGAGGTGCCGAGACCTGTTCCAGCAGAGAAGAAGCAGATGAAAAGGAAAGGGGGCAAGCAATTGTTGAGCTTCGGAGATGACGAAGGCGATGCGGATGATCTTCCGGTCGTGAAAAAGGCCAAGTTTGATACGAGGATTGCCATGGACGTGAATGAAGAGCCCGTGCATAAAACCATACCGGTTAGAGCGCCTGCCAAGAAAGAAACGAAAGAAACGGACAAGGAGGCACAGGTGACAGACGCGCCCTCAAAGCTACCTCTGAAGAGCCCGGACATGTCGGAACCGGTTCCGGCAAAAAAGCCACCGCCGTCCGAGACATATGACAGTGACAATTCAAGTCCTGATGCTGAGGCTGAAGAACACCGGAAGAAGTCCCTCTTGGAACGGACCAATGAAGAGATTGCTGCGGTCAAGGCGTCGATGAAGCGGACAATCCACGCGGGGCCGGTTAAAGAAACCATGAAATCAACGCTCGAGTCGATGATTCCAGAGACGGCAATGCGAGGGCGGAAACGGCGGCCCGGAGGCAACAACACCCTCACAAGGGAGGAACAACTAGCCTTGGAAATGCTGAAAGGCTTCCAGTCAAAGCTCGAACAAGCACCCCCTGAGAAGAAGACTCATCCGCCATCCTTGAATGTTAGCGAGGACAAGGGCGATCAAGACGAGGAGGGAGAGGTTTGCGACTTGCACTTCATCGCCAACTGCCAGAGCTGTAAAGCCTGGGATAAAGAGACCAAGGACGAGAGCGACGACGAAGGCTGGATGTCTCACACGCTCAGTTTTGCCGCTGACAAGCGAGGCAAAGATCTCAGCTATCGGAAGAAAGCCGAAGAGGAGCTGGTTGTTATTGATCCGCTTGAGAAAGCCAAGACCCTCCAACAGGACAAAAGGGCCAGTAGGGAGGCGCGCATGGGAGGTTCTTCTCGGGGCTGGGATAAGGATCGCGACCGCGACCGCGACCGCGACCGGGACAGAGACATACACAGGGTTCGTGGCAGGGACAGGAGGGGCCGCTGAGGACGGAAGCTGATGTACGGCGCGCCGATGGTTTTCGAATTGATCGAGTAGTAGTCAGCGAATCAAGATACCCACACAACGATCCCACATTCTTGTGTGTTGCTCATGGCTTTACGATTTGTGGAGATTCTTAGTAGGTATGCCCTTGAGCCATCCAATTCCAAGCCGTTATACTATGATACAAATCTCGACGGCTCTGACACCATGAGGACCATGGAGCACAGTCTAGGTAGCGTAGGGTAGCTCATACTCTTTTAGCCTTGATACCGGGGCGATTAAAGCCAACTTATGTCTGGTGGTTGCCTGAGGACTGCTCCGGACACCATCGACAAGAGAAACTGAATGCATCATTCCTAGGTGTTGCACCTTTGGGGAAAAAGAATTCGTCAAAAAGCCACCTCGTTGTACAGGTGTTATCGTTATCATCGTTCTACCCCGCTTATGGGACAAGTGGATTCTTAGTTTCTGGTAGGTGATTGGTTTGCCAAGCGAAAAGCTCGCCGGAAGGGCCGTCGAGATCTCATGAATCGAAAGAGCCACCTCTGAATGATGTTTCTGGAAGCCTTAACAGCTGCCAAACAAGGCAGGTCTCTATCCAAGAATTTTAACTTCGAGACCAGCGCCATCGTCCGCCGTCTTTCCCTGTCGGTCTTGAGAACCACAGTCACCTGCGCAATTCCCTGCATCGCGCATCAATTTGCACGCCACAAGCGACATCCATCGACCAACCGGGAACAAGCCGCCCGCGAAACACGGCGGTCTGACACTCCCCACTGCCATTGTTCGGATCGCATCGAGGCTTCAGCGCCCAAAGGCGGCCATTGAACAATCGTATCCGCGAGACAGTCAGCACAGCCTCCTGTGTACCGGTCGCGATCAAAGAGCGACTACCTTGCTCCGCGGCGCGGGATACACTTGGGTCTTCCAGAACGGCCAAGTAACCCCGGACGTGTCTGGCAGCCGCTCAATCTCCCGGGAGTCGCTTTGCTGGCTGGTCGCCACTGATCGCGGTCTTTGAGCGATTTGGACCGGACCGAAGATATATAGCTCGGTTGCATGCCCTCCCGAGTTGTCCCGGGTAGCTCGCGCCTCATCCGCTTACTCTTCTACCGCATTGCGACTGCGCCTTCGACTGCGACTGCGAATCACCAAGTCCGGTTTTGAGAAATCGCCGTGGCACTGGCAACACGACATCAACATCTGGCGCTGCGTTAGACAGAGCGGATCCCCAACATCGAACCGTCCCAAGGGCCCTGAACTGTCTCGAGTAGGAGACCCGCTCCCACATTGCAAGCTGACAACCCGGATCGTCTCAAGACGATCCCAGTTTGTCAAGCTTACCGCGCCTGTGTTATGTCGTCACCTAACCCCAGGAAACGACCTGCTTCAGGCGCTCTCCCGATGGCTCCACTGCCCAACTACCCGCCGTCCTTTGCAGCGGTGCAGCCCGAACCAATGCTTAGGTGGAACGGTGGCGTGGATACGAACGGCTTCGTCGACACTGGAACGCCCGGTGTGAACTCCTACGCAATGGTTCAGGCATCACCGTACGGAGGCGGCATCCAGGTGCCCTCCACGGCTCTTGCACGGCGACAGAGCAGTAGGGCGCTCGTCCCGACGGCTGCGAAGTCCCCTTTTGACCGCGCTCCGGACAGTTGGAACGGATTCGGCGAAGACCCTGGCTACCTTCCGCCGGCCAATGGAAGCTTGGATGAACAAGACAGCATCGAACGGCTCGAGGAGATGGCCCAGCGGGCAAAGCGTGAGGCCCAGGCCAAGAGGAAGCAGATTCCCCCGTTTGTTCAGAAGCTCAGCAGGTGTGTGCTATATCATCTCCCCGTGACGCGAACAATGTGCTGATGAATTGATGCAGCTTCTTAGACGAGTCTAGGAACACTGACCTTATCCGCTGGTCTGACAAGGGAGATTCGTTTATCGTTTTGGATGAGGACGAGTTTGCTAAGACGCTGATCCCCGAGCTCTTCAAACACAACAACTATGCCTCGTTCGTCCGCCAGCTGAACATGTACGGCTTTCACAAACGTGTGGGGTTGTCCGACAACTCCATGAAGGCGAGTGAGCGGAAGAACAAGAGCCCGAGCGAATACTACAACCCCTACTTCCGTCGCGGTCACCCTAACCTTCTGTGGTTGATCAACAAGCCTAAAAGCGGCAACAGCAAGAAGAAGGGCAAGAAGGACGAAGCGGACGTCGAGAGTGAAGAAGATGGTGTGGAAGAAACATACCCTGCGCAGAGCATGGGAGCTTCCCAGAATGGTAGAGGGTCCGTCTCGAACGAGCTCGGGCCGTTGCAGAAGAAGGATCTGATGCAGGTCAAGAACCAGATTGAGAGGATTCAACAGCAGCAGGTTGCTATCTCCAACATGCTCACAAAGATGCGCCAGGACCAGAATCAGCTCTACCAGCAGGCTGTGCTCTTCCAGAACATGCATGAGCGCCATGAGAATTCCATCAACGCAATCCTCAATTTCCTGGCCAACGTGTTTCGGAAGTCGCTGGAGGAGCAGGGCGGCGCCCAGACCGTCCAAGATCTCCTGGCGAGCATCATCCCAAATGCCCAGGGCCACCCGCAAACTCAAATATCCACGGCGGGTGGTGTCGTCGATCTTGGCGGGTTTGTCAATCAGCGCCCCCAGAATGTCACCGCAGTGGGCACACCGAAGCGACAACAGCGCCTCTTGCCTCCGATTCCACATCACCAAGCAAACAAGGTATCGCCGCTCTCTGCAACCACGGCGCCGGCACCGATCCCGCAACCAGCGCACCAGGCGCCCCGTGTGGGGACAGTCACCGAGCTCTTCGACGTCTCCACCCCTGATACCACGTCCCCAGCTTACATTAAGAACGAGCTGCGGAGCAATCCTCAGGAGGGCATGATGAAAATCATACAGGACACCAATGCGGTCAACAATGCTTCCGGACTCGACTTACCAAACGTGGCCGCCAAGACTGCTGCCAGCATGAACGACGACCAGCGGGCACAAATGCTCAATATCATGGCCGGGAGCAACGCCCCCACCGCCTCTCGCCCCTCCACTGCATCCAACGGCAGCAGCATCCCAGCCGTCAGGCCCGCCGCATCGGTCCCGACGTCCACCACGCCGCCCATCCCAGCCCCCAACCTCGCCCTCTCCCCGAACCTCTCGTCCCTGCAAATGCCCTCCCTCCAGGAAATCCAAAGCACCCAGGCCGAACTTGAAGCCCTCCAGCGCCTCCAGAACGAACAGGCGGACCAAATTGACGCGCTCACCCACCTGCTCGGCCCGCTCAGCCCATCGGGCCGCATCCCGGGCCTTGACGAGCACGGGAATCCGAATACCGGCTACTTTGACACGGTCGACTATGACCAGTTCCTCCAACCCCACGCCTTCTCGGAGCCCGGATTTGAGTCGAACGCCGGGCTGGACGGAATGGGCATGCCTGGTGGCGCTGGGGCTGACAGTGCAGACTTCAATTTCAGCTTGGATGGTGGGGCAGCCGCCGCCGCCACGTCAGCTGGGACCTTTGCTGGTCAGGTTGGTGGAGAGCACACGGCCGGTGCCGGTGGTGGGGGTGCCGGTAATGGAGGTGGCGGTAATGGAGGTGGGTTTGAGTCGGGCCGGGTGCTGGAGACGGCGTCGCCGGCAAACACGGGTAGTCCTGCCTTGACCGAGGAGATTGCACGGGAAGGGTTTGACAAGAGCCCTGAGCGGGGCTCTAAGCGCCGGAGGAAGGGCTAGGTGCTTGTCGACGGCGTTTGGAGGCCTGCTGTGCTAGACTGGCCTGGTCAGGGTTGAGTTGAGGTTTCTTCAGGGGGAGGAGGTGATCGGAAGTGATACATCCGACGGTTTCTTTGCTCTGGTTCATTTGGATTCGTATTGCCCGGGTTTGACTGGTCAGTTGATGACTGACTGGTAGTGGTCTTGGGAGGGAGTGTGAATACGTGTACTGGACGTGTTGGAGGGCTGGCTGGTTGCACACAGACGTTTTAGATATCCCCCTTTGGTTTCTGTATCTTGGCATGTCTCTTTGCTTGCAGATGAAGCTTGTGGCTGGGTTGGAGGGGGTTTGGAGCAAGAGGGAGAGAGTGCGGAGGCCCGCTGGCATGCCTCTGACACGGATAGAGCGAGATCTCCACATAACGTGTTCTTAGAAAACGCAGAATCGATATGAGTGCATCAGGCAAGGTGTGAGAGCAAAGCCAAGTTCTTCAATATCCTCAGTTAGATTCAGTTGTAAAGACAGTGCAAGCCTGGACTGGCTACTCCAATGGCCACACAAAGCGGTGCATGAACCAAGCTCCATCATGTCCCAGCGAGTCCCGTATTTCTGCTCCAGCTCCATCCTCGGGGAGTGAGTGGTGAGTATTGCGAGCGGCTTACTACTGGACCGGCACGCCACCACTGCCAGCATTACCACTGTGTGGTGAAGCAAGCTCCCAAGGGAATCCACAGCGGCTACTGACAGAGGCGGCACCCGACGCTGCCCGGGAGGAGACGCTAGCCCTGTCATAGGTACCGAGGCCCTCGTGTGCATCCGCCAGAATGATGGGTTGCTCTGCTCAGCTCCTCGGCGACATGATGTGTGCGGGGCCGAACGTGGATGGGTAGCTGCAAACCCCCCACACCCCAGACATGCATAGAATCGTCCCTTCCTCCTCATGTCCCACGTCTTCACTTGGCCAACGGATTCGCATGTATGGTAACCCTCTCAATGCACACCTCCTCCTTGGGCCGGTTTTTCTTGTCCACCTCGACCGCCTCGATCTTGGCCAGCGTCGCGAGGCTCTCGTCCCCGAGCAGCTTCCCAAACACGGTGTTCAGCCCGTCTAGGTGCGGTGCGGCCGAGAACGTGATGAAGAACTGGCTGCCGTTGGTGTTGGGCCCCTTGTTGGCCATGCTCACCATCCCCCGCTCGTGGTGCTTCAACCCCGGCCGGATCTCGTCCTCGAACGTCGGGCCGTAGATGGAGCGTCCGCCCTTGGGGTTGTCGGGGGGGTTGGGGTGGGCGGGCGCCCCGGTCTGTACCATGAAGGAGGGGATTATGCGGTGGAAGGGGGAGCCGTCGTAGTAGGATGATGCGCACAGGGCGAGGAAGTTCTGCGCGGTGGAAAAGAAGGGTGTTAGCGGGGTCTGAGCTCAGCTGAAGATGGGGGCGGGTCTCCTGTTTGTTCACCTCAGCGGTTTTGGGGACGCTCTCACAGAACACTTCGATCTTGAGGTCCCCGTGTGTGGTGTGCAGTGTTACCGACATGGTGGGTAGGTGTTGTCCGGTTGCTGTGTTATTGGCAGTCCATCGTGTGTGGGCTCTCTACATGTTCAAAGGATCGAGCATGGAGAAATGCGCTTGCATCCGCGGCCTCGGGCATTGAGATGGGAGCTCTTGAGCTTGGCATTCCCGGATTGAAGCTATGGCCCCTTCGAGCTCCACTGCATCAAGACGGCTCTGCTCTGTTAGGACGGACACAAAGACTTGAAAACTATGAACTGTTAATTCTCATTTTATGTTCTTGGAGGTTCAAGCAGCCGTCTTACAACATGGGTGCCTGACACTTTGTTGTTGGAAGAAATGAGGAGTGAGCGACGCGTAGATGTTGTTACTCATAGGGATGGATGTTCTGGGCAGGACAAATTTGAAGCGCATTCTCAGCTGCTCAGGAGATTCTCTTCGTGTTGGGATCTTTCAGATATGTACCCTTAAGTGAGAGAGCCCTTACTCTGCTGTCGAATCAGTAATGGTCCTGTGGCTTTGGTCTTTCAAGTTCTCTTTGAACGTTCCCGAGGCCAGCCCAAGAGCGAGACGACGTCTTCATCCGATCCTAAAGGCTGAGCACTGTGGGGTTAGCAAGGGACGGCGGGGTACAGATCCCACAGTCCTTGCCCCTCCCAAATCCTCAGGAGTCTGGTCACTTTATTGGAAGGCGCATCGGGACATCAAGCTCATCAGCGCAAGCCTGGTACGATACTGAGACGAGATAGTTTTTCTGACCTGTGATCGCAGTGTAGAGCCTCTTCAGCAATCTTCTTTTGAGTCAGACATCAACCGGTAATTCGGTGCCTGTACCCGAAGGTCCGTCCCCTCGCAACCCTGGTCGTCTCAGGCAATGGAACCTGCAGCCAGGCAGCTAGCTGACTGAGAGGCTGTGTAAGGGAACTCCTGTCTCTCCTCTCCAGCCCAGCCCTCGACCACTACCTTATTTGGCACAGCCTGTACCGTGTAAGCTGCGTGCGCGTCTCTATTCGTAGAGAAGTTTAGAATAACTGACTGTTTTCGCTTTCGCTGATGCCGGGGAAGAGCATTCGCCCGCGGCTGAAGTGTTGGTGCAGTGAAGGACGGAAGCCTCGTCTAGGTGGGACGCTCCAATCCCGGTGCACACCGAGCCGAATTCGACGGTACAAAGAGCTCGGCGGCTCGAGGCGCATTTCAATTCGGCCCCATCGGCCCCTCCCAGCAACTTACCAAGCTCCTAATCAGGGATCCCAACAAGCTACGGAACTGAGGCTGCCCTGCGGCTACATACTACCGGGCGGCGGGAATTCGAGTGCGCTGTGGCCTTGCTCGATCCCACAACCATCAATTTTTACGGCAACAGCATTTGCAGTACAGATACCCAGGCCACTAAATCGGCACCCGCCATCGATCGCAGCCCCCCACGCATCGCCCACTTCGAATGCCACTGTGATGTCGATTCTCAGTTGTGGCCATCTTATCGATACAGCTCCGGCAGCACACCCAAGAGCCCCTCGACCCGGGTCGACATCCGTACTCTCCTCTCAGCCGTAAGCGGCAGGCAGGCCAGCTCAGTCGGCCATCCCTCATGACCGGCGAAGGCTGTTGCGCCCGCCCCAACAACGCCAACGACGACAACGAGTGTGATATTGGACCAAGCCCTCGGCAATCGCCGTTGCGGGCGATTACTCCAGGATGAATGCCGCAAATGCTCCTGCGACCGTGAGGATATCCGGCCCACCGAACAGCAGTTTTCTGGTGGGCTACCCGGGCATTTCCGCAACCTTGGTGAGTTCTCTCCTTCTCCTGTGTCATATCTCGGATTGCGGCATATTGGCCTGAATGGACTCGTCGGAGCCGAGAGAGCACTCCGAGCAAGGCACCGTCGCTCAAGCGCGGTCACCGTAACAGCTGCTGACGACGGCGCTCGCAGCCGAGGATCGTAGGCAAGGTCGAAATCCGCCCTGGCGCTGGCTTCTCAGCGCCCGTTAACATCTCGATGGTGCGCATCTGTCTTCAGCGGCGAGAGACTATCCATCCGGCTGCGGAAAACGTGGCGAGGCGCCATCTCGGGACACCGCGGCGAGAGACGGTCGATCTAGTGGGGAAGGAGGTTCTCCTGTTTCGATGTGTCTCAGGAAAAGAGGCAGAGAGCGTGATTGCCATGGACCTGCCCTTTCAAATCTTCATTCCCTTCGGACGCGGAGGCGAAGAAGTCAATCGCCGAATCCCACCTGCGAGCTTGCAACTGCCCAGCCGAATCGCAGAGACATACTACGAACTCGTTGTCACCGTTCAGCAAGGATCCAGCATGCAAAACCGATATACGTTCCCCATCCCACTACAGCGCTACGATACGCTTTCGACGTTCGGCATGTACAACCGGCCCGAGACCAAGGCGGCGACGGCGGACCATATTGTGACCCTGGGCATCTCGCTCCCCAAATGGAGCTATGGGCCGTTGGATCCCATCACGGTCTATGTCAAGCTCTCGCCGAACCCGGACTACATGAACAAAGCGAAAAGGGTGACAATACAAAAGATTACGCTCACTATTGAAGAGGAGATCACGTTCAACCCCGAAGGAGACGAGCCAACCAAGAAGATCAATAAGATCGCCAAACACACACAAGCCGTCGGGACCAAACTGCCCGAGACCGGCTACATCACCAATTTAGGGCTTGTCCTCCCAGCGCGAGACTTGAGGGATTCAGACGGCATAATAAAAAGAGGGAAACCGGCGTTTCCCATGTACGAGGTGACGAGCTTCACGACAACATCCACGTTGTACAAGATTGAGTTCTTTCTAAGCATCAAGGTGAGCGCTTCTTTATTCGCTCTGGACTTCTTGGGTAATGTTCCTCACCGATATAGGCGCACATGACTTCGGCCAGGGATATCACATTACGCCAGCCGATCGTAGTATGCCCGATGGATCAGCAGGCTTGCAAGGAGGAAATGGATGCCATCGAGCAAGCCGCAAAGGACGCTTCACACGTGGACCCGAACAACCCAGTTCTTCCGGACCGGACCATCATTTTGGCGAGCGAGAGAGAGGCGATCCGGCATCTGGGCCTATGCGAGGTTGGAGGGGTCAAGAAGATGCTGATTGAGTGATGTTCAATGATACCCAGTGTTGAGCGGGAACTGGGCGACGGGGACACCAACAGCATCGAACTCGACAGCTGATACATGGAGTATCACTGTTTCGATTGGGGATCCCCACGAGCAACCGCAGCCAGTCCGGGTCGAGGAAGTCCCGTGGCCTGAATCCTGGATCCTGTGAGGTCTGCGGGTTGCCGCCAGGGCTGCTCCTCGATTCGAGATTCATGCTGGATATTCGTCCAACCCTTCGACGAGAAGACGCGCAAGGCCGCCCAAGCGGATTTTGGCCGGCGAAATAGCTCGGAACGTCCCGGGAAAATCACGACTTTATACCGAATGGGGAAAGGCGACGGACGATGATGAGGTCACGAGCAGAGGATGAAAGTCGGACCGGGAGTCCGATCATACCGGCCGTCTCTAACACGGTGAAGTACGGACGCGGGATGTGTGGTTTTCTGGGTGGGGAGTTCTGGAGGATGAGTCATTTGCATAGGTGCCTGGCGTTTGGTGAGGAGCGGGCATGTCCGGTTTTGGGTAGGTTGTTGAAGCCTGGGTTGGTGAGACGGTATTAGGGGAGAGGCGGCCGGCGTGTTCGGACTCACTCGGTTTGGGACAGCCAGAATTCAAAGTACAGAGGGCAAGTCCCTGGAGATATGCCCAGTTCTGAACTACCGTTCTATCGCATTCTCCGTTGCTCATTCGTATTGCCTGACGCTGAACAAGAGGCGGAGGATGATGGGAGGTTGAAATTCTCGAAAAAAGGATGAATGTACAAGTACAGTGTCACAGATGCGTTGTGAAACAAATATTTAAGAATCATTCTCCACCTAAGCGTCCAACCATTTGATTGGCTTGATGCTTGAACGTTAGTTTCATCCATACCTGATATTCGAGGGCGGTTCGCCTGCCAACTCAGAGGTTCTGGTTCAGTCTACGCAAGGGAAGCAACAAGCCTTGCGTTCGTGATTGGCAGTAACCGTAGCGCTTCAGGAGGAAGCAGCAACATGCAACATGCTAATAACTGCTCGTTTCATAGTGACAGCTTACTTCCCCCGCGTCGATGTTGACCCAGTCACCCAAATGATCCGAGGCAGGCGCTCCCTCTTCTCTCACCAGCTTTACCCTAACCCTGGAAGTGCGTTTCTCTTGAAACCAACCCAATTCTTGTCCGAGTCCCAAGTGCATCAAACCTCTCTTCTACCTCGTTTTATTGGTTTGACAAGCCGTTGCCAAAGAACTCTGCAGACTTAGATCTCGCTGCTTTCTTTGTGCCACTGTCTCAATTGGTTTTTCGTTCAGGACGCGGAGTTGGGTCAGTCTCGACTCCCCAACGCAAATCCCAAGCATTGGCAGCTCCAATCACCTAAGATCTAGATCAGAAACAACACCCGATACTCCCTCAAACCTAACCTTTCAAACCAAATAGAATTAACCCCAACCGTCACCATGTCCCTCGACGACGACGACAACCCCTCCCTCGCCCCTCCGCCTTCCACTACGACCTCCCCCTCCTCCCCATCCCACAACCCGCCAGACGCCGTCGCAGTCGCGACAGCAGACGACCTCACGGCTGAAGACCTGATCGAAGACGAAGGGGCGGCGACGCAAGATTTTCGCGCCTTTGCCGCGTCCCTCTCGCGGCAGCAGCAGCAGCAGCAGTATCGCAAGACGCCCGGCGTGTCGGCGCAGACGATCCGCAAGGGTGAAAAGGACTTCGAGTCACACGGGACGCGGGCGCAAGCGGACGCGCTCGAGCAGAGCCGGAATGCCATGCGGGAGGTGCTGAGCTACACGAGGGTGCACCCGGCCGGGGCCAAGGTGAGGGGTTGGTATTTCCCTGATTGGTGGGAGGGGTATCATGAGGAAGAGGAGGATGATGCTGCTGGTAGGGCTGCGGCTGTGGGCGGGGAAGAGGAGAAGGAAAGGAAGCCGTTTGCGTTCGTGAGGGAGAGGGTAGTTGTGCTCGAGGGTTCGTCTGTGGCTAGCCAGGCCTTGGGAAGGGCGGTGACGGGACAGGCGAAGGACAGGCCTGCGAGGGGGAGGGATTGGTTGTTGCCTGAGGAGGCGCTGTATCTGGTGGAGAGGGGCTCGTTGGATTTGTGGTGGCCATTGAAGGGGCTAGAGGAGATACTTCCTCCGGACCGGGCGGTGGCTTCCAACGAGGGAGGGGAAGAGGCAGACGAGTACGAGCAGGGGTTCCCACTCAGCCTCCAAGCAGCCTACGCGCTCCTCATCGGCAACGACGGCGAGCGAGGCAAGATTAGCCTGCAAAAGTTCCAGGTCTACTCCAACCTCAAACGATGCGGCTACAACGTCCTCCGGGCACCCCCAATTTGCAAACAGCCTGCACCAGCCCCATCACAACCAGCAACGACCACACTATGGCAATGGTTCAGCTCCCTCCTAACCACCACCTTCAACCAACCGCCTTACGGACCTTTAGTCCAACCAGGCCTCTACCGCAGCTACGCGTCCATATACCGACAACTAGCCCTCCTACCACGCCACAAACCCTCCCCAGCCTGCTCTGCCTCCGCTTCCCCTCCAACCGAACCCTTCACAATCCACTACAACATCTGGAAATCCGCGCAGAAATGGACCAAGCTCCGGCACCCGCCCCCAGACTTCCACCTTGCTGTCGTCGACGCGCAGCAGTCCTCGGTCCCGACCCTGTCGGAGATACTACCGCTGCTCGACGCCACGCCGCCCGCGCCGGGCAAGCCCGAGTGGACGGGGCTCGGCAGGGTGTACGCGCGGCTCAAGCACGGGTACCGGAACGTGCTGATCGCCGTCGTGGACCACGGGGTGATCAACTACATGCGGTTTGCCCAGGGGACGTTTGGGGTCGAGGAGGTTTACGGGAGGTTTGATAGGGTGGGGAATGGTGGGGGTGGGGGGAAGGGTGGGAAGAAGGGCGGTGGGGTTGGGAGGAATGGGAATCATAATGGGCGTGGGGGGAAGGGTGGGAGGGGAAGGGGGAGGGGGAGGGGGAGGTGAGGGTTGACGTTAAGCAGGAGGTTCAGTTGGTTGAATAGAGTGGTTAACATAAGATACTGTGGATGAACTGGGTTCGGACGGGACTTGATACCCCATGTTAGAGGGAGAGAAATAGTACCTATTCTTCACATGGGTAAGGATGTAGTTGGTGTTTCGAAGGCCAATTGCAATGCTTGGCTCTTTTTTGCCTAAGGGCAACCTCTGTTTTGTCTTGTCTTTGTTTGCTGACTGTTGGTTCAGTTCATTGTAAAGTGCAAAGGCTGCTCGTTAGCGCTTACACATATCTGAGTCGGAGTCCTCGTAGTCCGTCCTCGTATTCACAGAATGAGGGACAATAATTGCCTTTGATGTAATATGTGATACATGTTCAGCCCACGTCGCACAAACTACTATTAATTGAAGCCGCTGGAAGACCTGTTGCTGGATTTGGGTGTTGTGATTGAAGACGCAATATGGGTGATGGGTGACGGGATCACTGTCCATCCATGGATCACTGTCACTCATGTCTTTTTGGTTGGTTGACGCCAAAATTGGAGAGGTATTGGCATAGGTAATACTCCGTCGAGAGAATGAAACTCGACGATACCACATAATGGTGGTGCGGCGTCGATTGTCCAACACTGCTGTTGTGGTGGAACAAAACACCTGCAAGTGCTTTGTTTTCTGAGCCTGGCTGTTGCTATTGAGATGGAGGTTCGACTAACAACCGTTGAGTCAGCAGGTAGGACTGTCACGTTACCTTGTGATAGTGATCTTCTTATGAATGATATCCTTAATAAGGTACTGATACAGTAACTTGCGAGCGCTTGAGACTTGCTTGAAGGCCGTGATCGAGGCTGGGTTTCAAGTTGCGAGCGGATGGACCAATGGGGCTGTAGCATGTGGGGCTTATCTCAATGCCATCCGTGGATGTCAACCGCAACCAGGGAGCTACCTAACCTTGCCTTGAGTACCTATTTTGGCGACATTGTCGATCACCGGCCGTAAGGAACCCAGACATTGACTCATGTACCTGCCGAAGAAACTGCTACCAAATTGCGACCGTTTGAGTTCGATGTGTTCTTCTCTCTGGTTAAGTTTGGTTCAGTATTTATCGAAGAGTGTAGTGGGCCGTCTCTCGAGAGTACCTGTTTAGCTTCCATGTCATGTCTCAAAGAGCCAATACCGGACACTGTACTAGTACTGCGTACATGGGTGTGTACAAGTCGCGCTTGCATCAGCACGATGCAACAGACTGAGGGTTTCAGATGGCTCGAGCCCAGCGTGATCGACCTTGTACGAGGACCCGTGGTAAAAGGTACCTAGGCAATTTAGAAGCAAGATGTTGAAGAAACCCAATCGAGCGAATAACAAACAACTCGACAGGAACACAGATGACACAGCTGGGATGGCTCAGCACAACGCCTGTCCACTTCACAGCAGAACCGACAATTTGTTAAAGATGGACCACAGCATTGGCCTTCTGTGCAGTGCTGGCAAGCAGAACCAAGTCATTCCCACTGGCACCGTTGTTTGCTTGTTTGGGCCATTTTTAAAGTCAAATACAATTGCATTGGAGATCATCCTCGCTTAACAGCTCCAACCCAATCCAAAAGGTTTCTCAAAAGACTGGTGCAATTTTGGCTGAAGGTGAATTGTTCCGTCAAACCCCGGGGGATTGTCACGCTACGGAATGCTCGAGTCGAGCCTAAGCACTCACCACCCCGGCAAAGTCGACTCGCTCTGGCGAATGATCTTTGTCTCCCTTTATTTCAATTGCTTAGATCCTATCTTGACGCTCGTTACCCACTCGCAATTCTTCTTGCCACACATCTATTTCTTTTCCCTCTTGCAACTCATTGGCACTAAACTTATTCCTGCTGCGTTCTCTCTTTACAACGCCACTATTCATTTGCTCACGTCCATCGTGGAGTACAATCTCTCACATTCAACAATATACTCACCATTCCTTGAGTCCTGAATCTTCACTCCCGTTAGGGTCTGGGAGACAAATGTCTGGCTGCATTATCCAACCCACAAGACTCATTGCGACAGACTCAAGAAACCCACATCCATCGACCCTGAAGGCATCACTGCCTTTCATGTCCACTGCTGGTTGCATACCGACCTCGTGATTGCAGGTTGTGACTTTATTGCCGCCAAGCCACTTACACTTCGGTTCAGCTCTTGAGTCGGTGCCACGTTGGGCTATTGACTGGCTCTGGGTAAGCGCTTTCCGCTCATGCCCTCCCTCTCTCAGTCACCTGGTTTGGCTTGCACCTTTTTTTTCTCTCCTTTCACTCTTTCATGCGGCCTGAGCAAAACGGCGTCGCTATGTAGATGCATTGTTCATTCTTTGCCCGGAGACTTGAGGATGCTACCCAGGTAGTCCAGTTGGGCATCTTCCAGATGGTTATCATTCCCCTTACAACCAACGCTTCAACTCCTTCCTTGTATACTCGAGGTAGTTGCCTAAACTCATCTCAATAGACGGCCTCTTTGCTTCTCCCTTTCTCTCTTTCCGTCTTCCCACTGCTTCTCGGTGCTGACAACTACGGCATCTAGGCTCAGAACTGGCCCTTATATCTCATGGCCACCAACGTAAGCGAAAACATGGTGTCCGTTCCCGAGGCTGGCACGGCAAGTGAGGAGTCGCCTTCCATTGTCTTTTCACCCCCGCAAACAGAACCAAAGACCGAACAAACTGATGAGTGAGTAAAGTCTATCTTCTCACAGTGCCCTACCAAACTGGCTTTCCCTCTTCACACCCCTTCCTTCGTCGACCGCCATTGCTCTCCCATTCCTCATTCTCACCCGGACCTGTCTCGCTTCCCGCCCTTTCCAGTTATGTAGAAGGGGGGCATGGTCGAAGCACGGCCACGGGGACCAGCTATTGTCATGTCTTCACTTTCCCCAAGAGCTCCCACTTGTTTCTGCTAGCCTTCTCGTCGACGAGCTACTTTCTGTAAAACAAATTGGCGGGTCATTTTGTCACATCTCAAGGCAGCAGGAACCGGAAACTAATATGAGAAACATCTTCAGATCTTTTGTGGCACGGTCTCGTTCCGAGAGGCAAGTTTTACCTCGTCTCCTCCTCCCCCTTTCCCATCCAGTCTGCACCACCACCACCAGCAACCACCGTTGAACCGTCCAGGCCCATCGCTCGACAGCTGGGTGTCTCTTTACTCTGCAGTCTCTAAATACACACCCATTACGGTTCAACATAAAGGCACTAGCACTTCTCACCGTATCTTATATATCTCTGGGACCGCCCTCTGAATCATCCTCGCCTTCCTCAGTCACATCCTGCGTCAATTCATAGAGCTAA
Source organism: Parathielavia appendiculata (assembly GCF_033297405.1). Taxonomy (NCBI): domain Eukaryota; kingdom Fungi; phylum Ascomycota; class Sordariomycetes; order Sordariales; family Chaetomiaceae; genus Parathielavia; species Parathielavia appendiculata. The sequence goes on along the minus strand of NW_026944233.1, from coordinate 372,535 downwards.
CAAGTATGGCACACACAGCGATGTGGAAATGACTGGGTCGACTGGATCTCCTATCACACAGACTCGGGCTCAAGGCGAGCCTGCCCACGGGTAAGTTACTCACAGTTGCGACGAGTGTCAATCGCTTCAGATCTCCCTTGAGCCTGCTACACATGAGATGTTCAGTTTTGAGCCGACGCTGCTCGGTTCTCTTTGTCAGCTCAAATTTGATGTCGATCCACATGACTATACTCCGTACCCCGTCCATATCCCGCACAATTAACGGATGTTTTTCGTTAAGCCGTGTTTATATCCCGGCACTGGGACTGACAGCTATGGATCAACCAGTTTTTTTCGTGTCCGAATGACAACCGATGGCAGCCACGGTGATCAGTCCCCATCGTAGGTTCATTCGACCTCGCCCTCTTACATACCCCTTGAGAGAGCAAGGTGACTTATCATGTGCCATAACGCCAGCCTCAGTGCCAGCCATCAAGAACCGAACGGTAGCACTAGTAAGCGCGCACACAGCAACCTGGACGATCACACACGCAACGTCGGAACCACCAACGAGGGCAGCAATAGGGACAGTGACGAGACCACCCCCATAAGCGTCAGTGAGAACATCAGCTCGGACAGCAAGGACGACAGCGATGAGATTATGCTGATGAATGTCGACGACGACATCAACAATGACATCAACGAGGACGTCAACAAGGATGCCAACGAGGATGTGAACAACGACATTAACGCGGATATCGAGGACAATAACGACGAGCTCTCACCCCCGCCTGATTCCCCGCCACTTGACTCGCCTCTTGAGGACACAATGAGCCACGCCTCGAGTCTCCCACACAACGCCTTGCAGGACGAGATCATTGTTGGTAGTAACGCTCATAACAAGCCGTCCCGCACGAAGGCCCCCGAACCAGAAGATGCTGTCATGGGCGACCCCGAGGAAACGCCGCTCATCCATCACCAAAAACGGAAGCGAGCCTCCGCTGCGTATCCTGAGTTGGTGGACGCTTCAGAGCTGGCTAGCCCGGCGCCTACCGAGGACCTTGACTCACGTCGTCCGGCTCGACCCTCTAAGTTACACGGTGCCGGCGGCGTGAAGGGGGTGCTGCTTGGCTATTGGCGTGACTCGCCCGCTAAAAACGAGGCGGATAAGCATGGTGTTGTTGGTTTCATCGATGTTCGAGACCGCCTCCGCACTCGCATCCAGCCAGCTACCCGGGACGGTCGTCCCATGGACCAGAGGTACCCAATCCCACCTGGGCCTGGTGGTAGCTGGGTGACTTTCGACAAGGTAGCTTTTGATGCCCACCTCGCCGGCCAAAACCACCATGTAATCAAAGAATACGTCAAGATCCGCGCTGAGGGCAGTCGCAACGATGAAACCCCAGAGGAGAGGGCCAAGCTAGACAAGGAAGCCATTGAACTGGCCGCCGAACGCGTAAGGACTAACCCGCCCCCAGAAGCCGCCACCGCGCCTTCGGTCGCCTACGGCGCCGAGATCCCTGCCAACGCCGTCCTTCCTAACCGACCAGAGACCAAGAAGCGCCGCCTGGCTGGTTCCCTCGGTGCAACCCCCGATCCACCGAGAACTCCTCAAAACCCCCTCGATAATATCCCAGGGACCAGACCGACAAAAGTCCTGATTGGCTACTGGAAGCGTTCGAGTGAAGAGGACCCTATCAACAAGCATGCTGTACTCGGTATTCTTGGCGCCAACGACATGTTCAGAGTCAAACTGGCGCGGGAGACAAGGGATGGGCGGACCGTCGTGGGCAACTTTCCTAGTGGCCCTGGCGCGCTCTGGATCCATTGGGACGAGGTCGAGTTTGAACCTCATCTCGCCAATCTTAGCAGGAACGAGGTCAAGGAGTACTGCCGGGTCCGTCAGCACCAACTGGATCTCGGAGAGGCTCCCGCGGAGCGAACCGCGAATGAGATCAAGGCCGTGTACGAAGCACAGCACCGCGTCGCGCAGAGTCTCGCCACTGGCATCCCTATCCGTGGCAGCAACGACTTCGCTCCCCTTGCCATGAAAGGTTCAGCAGACCCCGGCACTGTAACCTCCCCGTTCGCCTCCGCCGGGCAACTTGAAGAGCTCCGCCATTCGCGGCGCTCAGAGAACGGTCCGCGTGCGGCGGCGGTGGCCGCTGGTCGCAAGCCCCTTCCCGACATTGAGTTCCGCGCCGCCAATCGAACCACGCCGGGTCCCAGCGCCGCCGCCGTCGAGCGCACCCACTCGCTTGCTCAGCGCGAGATAGCCCGTCTCGAGGCCGTTCAAGCACGCGCCGGCGTTCACGCAGCCAAACGTGAGGCGTCCCTCGCTCCTTCCACGGCCGCCGCCACAGCCGCAGCCAGGCGGACCAGCCCAACTACCCGCACCAACCACGATAGCAACGGCCACAGCAACGGCAACAACGGCCACCACCGCCACCACTTCCAGGACAATGTCTCGCGGCTCAACAGGATTTGGGAGGCGCAAGAGGCCAACCGCATCCGCGCCGGCGCCGAGGACGCAAAGATGTACATGGGCGTCAAATACCAGCGCAAGCAGAGCGGGCCGTTCCAGGGCAAGCTGGTCAGCCAGGGCATGATCATCACGATTGACGGCGAGGACTATGTCGAGTATCGCGTTCTGACGAAGCCGACTTTCTTTTAGCAACTGCAGGAAGGGTGCATGGTGATGACGTGGCGTGGGGTGGCGCTGGGGTGCGGGATAGATTTGGGTGGTTGGGGTTTGAGGTTCAGGCAAGGCTGGGCTTCGGTGGATCGAGGTATGGTTTTTTGGCCTGTGCTTCTGGCCTTTGCTTCCGTTTGTCTCCCTTTTTCACTTTGCTTCTCTGTTCTGGGCTACTTTGACTTCGGTGTCGAGGAGGGGCTGAACGGATGATACTGGTGGGGTTGGTTGGTGGTTCTGGACGAATGGTGGCAGCGATACCCATACCCGAATCTCCTATTCCATTCCACTTGTGGCACAGCGGTCCTTATTTCTCTTTTCTTCGTCGTCTGTGTTTATATGTGGTCGTGGCTGGGCGGGGGAAGCAAAGACGACGGGTGCCTAGACAGCCTAGGCGGAGCAGAGCACCGCAGCCAGACACGCAGATAATCCTGGGAGTTGGGGAGTTTAGATATGGAGGAGCCGGGTTGCTTTCTTGCATTCTTTCCCTTCTCGCGAGATCTTCCGGTGTTGGTTGCTTTTCTCGTCTGACTCGGGATCACATCCTGTTGCTCGGCCGACCTGCCCCAATATCGAAAGGAAAGGAAGTCCGTCCTGGCCGTGAGAGAAGGGGTACTCGCGGCGTTGCTGTCTCGGGGACTACATGCTCACACGCGGCTTTCTAACCCTACGGCGGCATCACATGGTTGAGTTGCACCTTACCTGGCTCTGTGGGGCTTCTGCTGCCCCAAGAGCTTCTCACTGAGCTTGCGTTCCGCCTCTTACTGTTTTTTCTTTCTAACGTATCTCCCTGGCATTAGTGGCGAGGGAAATATACAGATATAGGCTGCTACTTGCTCTGCTTTTGCATCCCTTTCCTTGTTTGTTTCCCTACTTGCTTGCTTGCCTGCCTATCTGCCACTGCTGTCTTATGCTTTCACTGTTTCACGGTTATAGGGTGAGTAGGTGATTGGTTGGGTCTGATACCATGTTTAGGGCAGGTGAGGTGGCGGGCGTTGTTTGTTCACGAGAAACATACCTGACGCTGCGTTCGGAGGGTAATGACGGGCTTCTGAGATCAAGTGTATATGGTGGTTTGGATGGTACTATGTTCTGTATGAGGTGGCCCATGATTCGTACTCAGTGGTGTTGCCTGTACAAATTGGTAGCGCTGCAAAATACGGACTGCTCATCGCGTTCTAAGGTTCTCGTGTGATGATTTGTCCAAGGAATGAGATCCAGACTAGCATGAACCACTTCAGTCACATGTAACGCTTCGCGGACACAACAGGGAACGGACTACCTGAGCGGATGAATATCCCATTCATGAGCTTCGTGGCATGGCATCATGCATTTCACCTAACCCTAGACAGGGTATCTCAATTGACATTTAGAACGTAGATAGGTCATTGCCATCCATCACTTTAACAGCCAAACAACGAAAAGTTCCAGCTCATGTTCTTTCCTCCTTCTCTGTACCCTTCTCCGCATCTTCCTCGTACCCTTCCGTCTTCATATCCTTCAACCCCAATTCTTCCTCCTCCTCATCTGTCCGCTCATACTCCTCCACCCTCATCTGCTCATCCGGCTGGCTGGGATCGTCCGCCAGGCTCTGGACATAGCTGCTCGCCAGGGGGTCGGTGAGGACAATGGTAAACTCCTTCTCGCCCTTGACGGCAGAACTCAGGTTGTCAAAGAACTCCTCCCACCGCTTCTTCTCATCGGGGGCGAGAGAGTCGTTCTTGCGGGCGGTCGCTTCGGCGTCGGCATCGGCCTCAAAAATCTGGTTGTGCAAGTCGTCACGCACCTGCGTCAGCAGGCCTTCGACGGTGGTGAAGCGGCCGCCGAGGGTGCCTGGGTTGACCGATAGGCTGAGCTCAGGGCACTCAAGGAAGCAGCTCTCGCTCTTGAGGATGTCGCGGGCAAGGTCCTCTTGTGTCTTGACGCGAAGCGTCACCTTCTTGCCCTTCTCGGGGATCTCGCCACCCGTCTTAACGTCGTTAGACTTGTACCCGCAGTCGTCGCACGACGTGTTCATGATAACGACCTGCCGGAAGTGAGGGATGTCGACCATCTTCATGTTGGTCGTGCACGGGTGCAGGCAGCCGGGGCATGAGGCGGGGAACTGGTAGACCTGGTCGGGAATGATGTCTCCTTTCTCGTCGAGGTCTGTGGTAACCGTGTCGGCTAGACCAAGCGCTGCGTTCTGCTCGGGCGTTCGAATGTATTCCCGCTTTTCCCACTTGCCCACGCCGTCGCGCATGTCAGGGGCGATGAACGAGTTGCCAGCCGGATCGTCGACGGAAACACGGAAGGGGAATGCCTCGCCGGCAAGCATTTTCCTGGCCTTGGCAATGATCTCCTCGATCTTGGCGTACACCTCTGGTGCTTCCTCTTTTCGCTTCTCTTGGCCGTATTCGAGGTCGTCGATGACGGTCGTCAAGAGCCCCTCTACATTTGTGAGCTGGCCCTTGCCAGCCGGAACCTCCACATCCAGCTCGATGAACTTGACGGTGGCCGTGTCCGACTTGACGACCTGGCGCTCGAAATCGGGCATGGCGGTTAACCGGAGCTCGTAACGAGCGCCCTTGAGTTGAAAAGTACCGGCGGGTTGGATCTCGTTATTGTGGAAGCCGCACTTGTCGCACGAAAATGACATGATGATGATTTCGCGGAAATAGGGGATCTTGGTCAGGAGGAGACGTGTTACGCCCTGGATCACATTGTGGTTAGCATGCGTGTCTGTTTTTAGTGTCTAGGCTCAACGACGGCTCGACCTACATTTTCCTCACAGTTCATGCAGAGGGACTCAATCTCCTCGACCACCCTCTCCTCCTCGTCGGGCGCTGTCCCATTGGGAAAGGCCGCCGGGGCGACTTTCTCGGCCTTCTCGCCGATCGGGTTGAACAGCTCTGGCATCTTGTCTCCTTTGTGTGGTGTTGTCAATGAGGTATTGGGTATCAAGGAAATTTTGGAGGGGTAACCGCTGGAAAAGTCGACTTTGGCGGGGCATTCAGTTGATAATGCAGCGCCAATCCCTCTGGCGCAGTGGGGTCTGCGACCTTGACAGGCTTATGTCATGGCCAAGGACGTCCAGGTGGTGCCGAGGTCGCGCCAAGCTTCCCGAATGTTCGGAGAGGCTCCCAAACTTCAAGTCGCACCGAGTTGCATGCAATCTCGAAACCAAAAACAAGGTTGATATCACTTCTGCATGAAGTCGACGAGGCTCAAGCCGAGTCCAGGCTGTGAGGCCCGGGATCTGGACTGATCCAGCAAAGCCTGCAGTCCTGCCTTTCTGGATTTGGCCCTCTTTTTGCTGTTGGCGTTGGAGCTCGTCTTCTGGGATGGCGTCTCCGGAACGGTGTTGGACAGAGAGGGAGCCATTGCTGGCCCCGAGGCTTTGGTGGTCTTCTCTACTTTCATCTTGTGCCTCGAGATCGCGGCAGGAGCCGGGACTTTGACCTCTGTGAACTTGCCGCAGTAGCCGCAAGTGATGAATTTCGCCGGGCCTGAGCCAGTCTGCAGACCAACACTCTGCGCCACTTTGCCATGTGGTCGTTGAGTCGAGCGGAGCTTCTTGCTCGCTCTCTTCGCCGCCTTGACGTGAAAGCTGCTGTCCTGCCCGAGGAGCATGATGTGACCGCAACAGTTGCAGACCTGCTGTCTCTGCTTGTCGGTTGGGGCCATCTCGTGCTCAAACATCAGTTCGTTGCGCCGTCTCATCAAATATGCCGAAGTCTCGGGCGCCGCCGCCGCCAGGAGGTGACCTGCATCTGTCATGAATCTGAAGGTGGCTGCCAGCTCGTCAGAAGTCATTTTTCCGTCGTGAGAGGAAGCTGGTGTTGTCTTGGATGGGTTGGGTGCTTTTGCCGGCCGCATTGGTGTACGGATTACGAATTACGGTTTCGAAAAGTTAACCTCAGCTGCGGTGGGTGGGTCTTGAAACTGGCCCTAGTACGGAGTACTCCGTGCAGGGCACTCTACGGATCCGTACTGTGAGATACCTTATGAAAGCCGACCCTTTGATACTGACAATACACCGTACCTAACCATTACAGGTAGCACCTGCAACAACACACGTAAATCACGCAAAGGTGCAAAAGGGAACCGAAGACCTCTTCGCTTAGCTCTGTCTCGGAATTCATCTTGTTTATGCCCGCACTATGTCCCACACCAAGTCTCTGATGCTGACTTCCTCGCCCGCCTTCTCATCGTAGTCGAACCACTCTCCCTCGGTTAGGTCTAGCCCTTCAAACTTGGTTCCCGAGTCGATGCCGTCCGCAAGCCACTCTCCCTGGGTACGTACCAGATTATGTGTCAGCACATCGGGATATGAAGACAGAAAGTCCTGTCGACATACCTCCGGGATGAACTCTGTGAACTCTAACCCCCTGCAGTCAAACTCGAGGATCTTCTGCGCCGCGGCAGGTTCTGTTTGCTCGTACGGGGTTGGGGCGGTTCTTATCGTTGCCGAGGATTCCCTCTGCCCAAGAGATGCGCAGGTTAGATTGTGCCGTCCCCTCGACAATAGATATGGCAGGTGCATTCCGTACCTTGCAATTCTTACACTTCCACACAAAGTTGGCCTCGCCCCTGCTGCCGCTCATCTCGTTCGTATCCTGGTTGGTGTGAGATCCCAGCATTGTGATGTCGGATACACGGGCTATGGTTGAGGTAGCTTACGAAGCGGTTGACGGCAATGGGGTTAGGATGAATTTCTCTGCAAGACGTGCATTGCACCCTGAATGTGTAAAAGAAGTTGGCTTCTTGGGTGTCTTTTGGCCGCAGGTTCGTGACTCTGCAAGCTATGCATCAGCCTCACTTGCTCTGTACTTGCTGTGGATAACGTGCTGAAATCAAGAGACAGCTTACCCAGCCAGCTCAGCCTTCAGTGTGAGAGCATACATCGTGGGCACGAATTTGAGAAAAGTTGCTGTCTGAGCCACGATTGGGATGCGATGATGATTTGCCAACAGCCTAGGTGAACGAACCTGCTTAGAGTCTACCTTAAGGTTGAACTCTGGGACACAGCTGTCTTGGTGTTGACAGGCTTGATCTGGCGTATCACTGAAGATCCCCACCTGAGGCAGCCCCACTCCGTCCATGCATCGACTTCCGAAAGCGACACTCGTTTCAGTTCTTCTATACGTCCAGCTGTACGGATTACAACAGGAGGTATTCAAACAGCAGATCATGCACCCTCAACAAACCATCAACGATTCTTCTCATGCAGACACACCGCCAGAATGCCGTGCCAAATTTACTCACAATGATTCCTTGGCATCATTCCGATGTAAAGGATTCTAAGATAAGTTACCAGGTTGGTATGTACTAAACGACGCAGCATTTCCCCGGGGCTAGTTTACTAGAGCTTGGGAAGCAGTGGGCCCACCACAGCCCCGGCCAGTTAACTGCTCAATTGGCTGAGGTTTTTGGTTCCATATCACAAATCGGGACCTCGGTCCATCAGCCAGCCCCTCGACAACTCGAGCCTCAGACCTGCACCCTCCGCTCGCAGGCCGCTTGACCGAAATGCCCCGACGATGCTGGGCCTGGGGTCAATGGCAGTCCAACTGCGGGCCTGCCACTGCCGGGCGTGCTTGCGAGCAACAAACACGGTTATTCGACGAGCGACGACGACCACGGCTACGAACCCCCGACGCCGCAAAGTCCTAGCCAGCGATGTGTTTACGGCATGCTATACCGCCGTCATGGCTACAGCCGCTGTCCTTGACGCCCGCCGCAAAAATGAGCGTAGGCGCGAGCTCGACGGCAAAATTGCAGAAGCCAAGAGCACTCTGGCTGCTATGCTGGAGCAGTCGGCTGCCCGAGATTTGGCAAAGATAGTGGACTCGCCCTACCCAGATTTCCTCGATACCCCCCCTCCGGAGAGGTTGGATGTGCTGAATCGCATTAACAATCAGCGCCGCCAGGACTGGCGCGGCCGAGACCAAATTCGCCACAACAGACTCGTGTTGATCCAGGAATTACGTGTTTCGCTCGGCTTGGGTTGGAGTACGCACACACCGGATGGGACCACAACTTTGGCCAAATGGGAGGAGGTTCTTGCCGCCGAAGAAAAGGAAATGCCCATCTCGGCACCCCGGGAGCCGCAGTCCGAGAAGCACATGGAAAAGTACTCCGACATGGTCAACGACTTGGTGGACCGACTCCTGGCAGAGGCCTGGTATACCTCGGAAATGCAAGCGCCCGGCTCGCAACCCTCTCCCAGCAGTCCGGACTCCGCCAACACCATGATCCGCATGCTGCGCTCGGATGGCTACCCTTCGTATGCCCATCCAGACCTGAACCGCCGAGAGACCATCGAGCAGCGGGCTCGACTGAACGAACTCAATTTACGCATCCTGAACGATTGGGCCCCGCCCTTGCGGGTACACTATGTGGCAAAGATCTGCTACAACCTCCTGGTTTGCGGCACTCCTCCCAGTATCGAAAACTACAACACCCTGATTCTGGGTTTCTCGCTCCTTGGCGAACACAACTTGTCGCAGGCCGTGGTGGACTCTTTCCTGTTTGTGAGCAGCCTGAAACCGACGCAAGCGACATATTTGTGCCTGTTGCACCACTACCGACTAAAAGGGGATGGCGTGGGCTTCCATGGCGTGATTCGACGTTTGTGCGGCCACGACCACCGCGGCATTGGGCTGATGCGGAGATCCGAGGCGGCGGTAGCACGGGATCCTCTGCTGCGGAGGTGGGCAGCGACCCAAGATGTCGCCCTGGTCAAGGGTCACTACGTCCAGCGTGCGCCATTTACCAAGGACCTTGCCGAGGCCATGCTGGAGGGCCTTATCGACTTCGACATGCTTCCCGCGGGCGCCAGACTGCTCGCCGTTTGTCTCGCGGAGCAGTGGTATTTCAACAGCGAACTGCTCTGGAGATTGTTCCACTCGTGTCTCGTCGTTGTAGACACGACTGCAGCCAACATCATTATTCATGGTCTGGTTCATAACATTGACAAAGCCTCGTTGCTCCTGCTCGGTCCGTCTCCAGTCCATTACCCGGTGGTTAGGCAGCTGCGTCACCTTCTCAACATCTGCCAAGCGACAAGGCTCCCCAGGGACGATGGAGCTGATAGCTGCGAGTTTCAGTCTCCTCGCCCGAACACAGGGCAACCCAGGAGAGCAGAGCTCAACCACCTCGTTACAGCGATTTGGATAAGAGAAACGTGGCATTACTGCGTGAACCTAGACTGGGTTCTGAGAAAGGCACGTCAGGCGCTTTCCGACGACGGGCCATTGAGTGAGCGACTGGACGCCGTCTTACGGGCGCTCAACCGGGAGGCCGAGCGCCCGTGGCGGAAGATGGAAAAGGTGGAGAGAAATCAGCGTTTGGCGAGGTTGGCCTGGCTGGCCACGGAAATTGAGGCGTCCAATCACCTAGTTGGGAAAGTCGAATACGGCATCGCGGTCGCGCTCGCGAATCTCACACCGAAAAAATTGCGGACGCGGGCGCAGTTCTCGCGCCAGGTTCCCCTCGAGAAGCGAATGAAGCTTGCGCTGCGGTATGCCGCGCCGGGCACGCTCGAGTACCGGGTGGGCCTGTGCTTCGAGCTGAGCAAGGAGATCGACCATCAGCTGAAGCTGGCGCTGATTGAGGCCCTCCCCCCGTCATATGCCCAGGGGCTTGAGCAGATGCAGACCGACAGCGGAGATGTCGCGTTGGGGAGGGTGGTGAGTTACGTTGAACACTACCTGGCCAACCTTAAAACCCGCGAGGCCAGGGCGTGGAGACGGGAGAGGCCGGATCCGTTCTCGCGGTTGCTGCAGGCGTTGCCGAAGCCGAATTTCTCGTTCTGGAAGACGTCGGCGTCGTTCTGAATACTGGGTAATGGCGGCGTCGTTCTGAATAATGGATAATGGCGGCGGCAACGGCGCAATCATTGGATCGCCATGCTGGCTGGTGAACGGGAACTGGCGTTGAAAGGCGTGAAGAGGACAGTGTACGAACTGGTGTACAATGTATATACCCAGGAGGCATAGACGGGTGTCCTGTGTAGAGAGGATTGAGGCGGTACGGTAGATCTGGGATACAAGGAGGTTTCAATAGTTTCCGCCGAGCTCGGGTACTGTTGGCAAAGACGCTTTGACAGGCCGGAGCTGCTGTCAACTTGAGAGCCACGAACACTGACACAACATGATTGTTCAACGAGCAAGCCAACTCTTGCCATCCCGCGCCAAGAGAAGGGAGAATGTCAAACTTCAGTCTCAATGGCCAAGGCAAGGGGTATGGGTGCTGGCCAACTCTAGATCTCGTGGAGGCGAAAGGGGAGTCACAAGACCAGCGTATCCCGCCAATACTTGCCGGCGAGGTGCCTGACTAGTGTCCTGAGGGTTTTAACAGGGTGGGCGGGTCACGAGGTTCTTTTGTCTCTCGTGACGATGAAAGCGGTGAGCAGACTCACTTGTGGCACTCAAGCAGCTTCAGGTGCAACCTCCATGGGGAAGAGTGCGGGGAGGAGACAACAATGCATTGGATCTAGTTGGATTTCCAGTTTCTCACGCACACTCGGCACGTTCTCATGGCTTGCAGCTTGCCACTGAGAACTCAAATGGGAGGGACGCACCGCCACAGTGGGATAAATGACTTCGAAACGTCGTTTTGAGATGGGTGGGGCGGCAGATCGTCCAATAGGACCAATCCCTGGCTGCACTGGACGCCACGGCGAAGTCTCACTGGTTCCGGCCCGGAGGTCGAAATTCAGATGCCCCTTCCGAGTCCGCTTTCGTCTGGTTGTCTTTATGTACCTGGGACATGAGCTCATCAGGTCTGGCTCAAGGCAAAATGGACATGTCGATACAGAGCCGGGAAGGTACCTGAACATGACGAAGCAGCCGTGCGTTTTCCCTCAATATTAGACCCTGCTTACCGGGGTTCGTAAGAGAGTCTCCTAAGTCCGGCTGGTGTTTTGCTCACCATTTATTATTGTCCGATTTGACTTATCAACACCAAGAATCCCGGTTGCTCCTGAACAAACAGCGCCTTTAGTCATTTTCGCAAGTTTCAACGTGACTCTTTCTGAGATAAGACTGCCATCTTGAACTTTCTCTTGAAGACGAAGGACTACTGCCAGCTTCCAGGCAGTATTTGCAGATTGGCGTCACAAGTGGAAACCTTCGAACTTAACCCTGTTGGCGGCGATCAAGGAGCAAATTGGCCATTCCTTCCTTTTACGATTGCTTCAGAGTCTTGCACCAATATGCAAGCTCCCAGTTGTTAACTGTCCAAGTCTACTTGATCAACTTCTAAACAGCACCAGTTACTTTGCCTCACCCAGTCTCTCTACCCGAATACAGGTAACTCATCATTGTGCCCCGGGATCCCGGTCTTGCACACGCTGCCTGGCATAAGTCGGCACAGTTCAGTCCTCTTACTACCACGACCCCCGGTCTTATTTCAAAATACTCTTTCAGCATGAAATTCGGTCGAAAGTATGTCACCCGGGACTCGCCTTCTGATGGGTAGTACGGCATGGACTAACCTTGATGTGCAGTCTCCCGCGAAACCAAGTCCCCGAGTGGGCGGGCTCATACATCAACTACAAGCGCCTCAAAAAGCTCATTAAGGGTGCAGCCAAGGCCGCTCAGGATGGAGAGCCGGTTGATCTAGCAGGTGGGCATAACCCAACACGTTACTTATACTTTGTGCTGACATAGAACGACAGAGTTCTTCTTTGACCTGGACCGCAATTTGGAGGACGTCGATTCTTTTTACAACAAAAAGCTTGCCGAGGCTTGCCGGAGGCTCAAGGTGCTTCAGGACCGATACGGCAACTCTCCCGACGTTGTGGCGAACCTCGACGATGACGAAATTGAGGAGCTGATGGGCGCTCTGCTCGAGCTTCGGAGCCAGCTGCGGAAGCTACAGTGGTTTGGCGAGATTAACCGCCGCGGCTTCGTCAAGATCACCAAGAAGCTCGACAAGAAGGTGCCCAACACGACGACACAACATCGCTACATCTCGACAAAGGTCGACACGCGGCCGTTTGCCAAGGACACCGCCATCGCCAGGCTGCTGGCCGAGATCAACAAGTGGATCTCGGTCCTGGGCGACTCGCACCATGTTGACGATGCCAGGTCCGAGAGGTCAACCCGCTCACTCGGGCGAGCATCGGCAAAAGCTATGCTAAGTGTTCCGTCGGGTCTGTTGGACATGCTGGACCAGGCCATCCGGAAAGACGACGTGGGGGCCTTGAAAGACGGTCTGACCACTGGGAATCTCCTGAACTCGGAACCGGCCTCGCAGAGGATGCTGCTCAACCTGCTCCAACGATCGATCTCCGCGCGTTCCAGGGGCTCCATTGCGTTTTTGCTGGACAATATCTCGTCACTTGACGAACCCGACGACATCAACGAGCGGAACTGCATCCACAGGCTTGTGATTCACATCGGTCGGACAAAGACAGTCTCGTCCAAGAACGACGTGGGCCAAAATCTTTCTTCGTTTCCCTTCCCTAGGGCAGCTCAATACGCACAGACCTACCTCACACCAGCGACGTCGCCCCTTGCGGCTCCGAGAATCTTTGGCCTGAAAGAATCGCCGAGTCTTCTCACCAAGGACGACGAAGCAGTTCAGATGCTCATGTATCTGCTGGAGAGCCTCCAATCAAGCCAGAGATCAGCGCTGGTTGCGAGAGACGGTTTTGGCCGGATCCCGCTGCATTACGCCGCCCAGTTTGGCTTCGTCGTTGTCTGCCAGATTTTGATGAAAACAATGCAGGATTGGGGGCAGTTCAACGTCGAGAACGGCGTTGACGCTACCGAGTGGCAGGACAAGGATGGCAACGCACCGGTTCATCTCAGCGTCCTCGGCGGTCATGCTCTGACGACCAACGCCTTGCTGCAGGGCGAAGACTGGCAGGGCGTGAGCGACAACAAGGCCGAGATGAGGCGGCGCATATCCAAGTCTAGCGCGGTTCTGGCCATCGCGACCAAGGCCAACCACAAACCGATCGTGGAGATGCTGGTCGAGGCTGGCGTTGATATCAACTGGCAGGACAAGGATGGGGAGACGGCGTTACATATCGCTGCGCGGTTCGGTCATCATGAGTGCGCCAAGGTGTTGCTGAAGGGGACGGCGGACCAGAAGGCCAACCTCGAGCTGACGGAAAACTCGTTTGCCTGGACGCCCCTTCACGTCGCAGCGGTGGATGGCCATCTGTCAATTGCACAGCTTTTGGTGGATGCTGGGGCGGATGTGGTAAAGCCGGACTCGTCAGGCTGGACGGCCAAGGAGCACGCAGCGCTAAGAGGTCACCTCGATATCGCCCGCCTGCTTGCTGCGCATAGCCGGGATGAGGACGACACGGGAACGAGCAGCTCTGACGAGGAGAAGGCGGCCACCGAACCCGCCCCTCGCGAGGTCGCTTCTTTGGGGGATAGGAGGTCGAACGGCTCCTCGCGGCCTGCAGAACCTGTCAAGTCGTTTGGCCATCGGTACCTCAAGGACGAGAGTATGGTGCTCGTCAGCCTCGGTTCGATGGACATGCGGAAGAATGTCGAGGCTGTCACTCTGGATAATGTGCCGCTCACCGAGGCCCACACCACCCAGCTGGATACGGCCCTCTCGATCGTTGTGTCGGCGCAGGGCGCGCAAGGCGAGCCGACCATCATCGACATGCCGGTCCATGAGAACATCTCGACGGAGCCCATCGTCTTCACAACGGCTGACGCCGCCAAGGTCAAGCTGTTGTTTGACATCGTCCCGACGTACTCGGGCAACCAAAACAATAAGATCGGCCGTGGCGTGGCCCTGCTTTCCAGCGTGCGGCCAACGATAGGGAACAAGAGGATGAATCTTCAGGGAGACGTTTGCGTTCCTATCGTGGGGGCGAACTTGGAGGTCATCGGGACGGTCAACTTCAACTTCCTGGTCATCACGCCCTTTTCGCATCCCAACATGGAGGTGACGGAGCAGCAGACGTACTGGAAGAAGATGACATCGACCATGGTCATCGGCCACCGCGGCCTGGGCAAGAACGTCGTCTCCAACAGGTCGCTGCAGCTCGGCGAGAACACGGTCCCTTCCTTCATCGCGGCAGCCAATTTGGGGGCGCAGTACGTTGAGTTCGACGTCCAGCTCACAAAGGACCACGTGCCCGTCATCTACCACGACTTCCTCGTCAGCGAAACAGGCTTCGACGCCCCCGTCCATACGCTCACCCTCGAACAATTCCTTCACATCAACCCGGACTCCTCCCGCAACGGAGCCCACCACGCACCCGAAGCGCAGCATAAACAAGTCCACAAAACTCGCACCAACAGCCCTGGCCCGCGGCAGCGGTCCATGTCCATGGACTGGCCGGCCGCGCGAGATCACCTGAGCAAACAAGAGATGGAGGAGGAGCGCATGAAGCACACGCGCGACTTTAAGGAGAAGGGGTTCAAGGCTAACTCGCGCGGCAATTTCATCCAGGCGCCGTTCGCGACGCTCGAGGACCTCTTCCGCAAGCTGCCGCCATCGGTGGGGTTCAACATCGAGATGAAGTACCCGATGCTGCATGAGAGCGAGGAGCACGAGATGGACACGTACGCGGTCGAGCTGAACTCGTTCTGCGACACGGTGCTGGCCAAAGTGTACGACCACCTGGACGGGCGGCACATCATCTTCAGCTCATTCAACCCGGATATCTGTCTGTGCCTGAGCTTCAAGCAGCCCAACATTCCGATCCTGTTCCTCACCGACGCCGGGGCCAGCCCCGTCGGCGACATCCGCGCCAGCAGCCTGCAGGAGGCCATCCGCTTCGCGTCGAGGTGGAATCTGCTGGGCATCGTGAGCCACTCGGAGCCGTTTGTCAACTCGCCCCGGCTGGTGAGGGTGGTCAAGCAGAATGGGCTGGTTTGTGTGAGCTACGGGACCATGAATAATGACCCGCGGCTGGTGCAGGTATGTTTTTTTTCCTTCTTTTTTCTTCTTTTTTTCCCTTCTTCTTCTTTTTTTCCCTTCTTCTTCCCATGCTATCCACTTATTGATTCGTCTCCTTTTTCTGTTTGACTCAGTGACTGACGAATCTACAGCGCCAGGTCAAAGAGGGCATCGACGCCGTCATTGTCGATTCCGTCCTGGCCATCCGCAAGGGCCTGACGGGCGGTCAGGAGGCGGGTACAATGGGCGACGGCGACGCGCTGAAGGAGAAGGTGGAGGAAGTGGCGGTCAGGAACAAGATTGACGGCGACAGGCCGGATAGTAATGGGGTGAGCGAAGAGGGACTGGAAGAGAGTAGATGATGTCTTCGGGGAGTCTCGCATAGACGGACGGGATGGCGCATGTGAGAGGATGGGTTAGGCGTTGCGTTCTGGGCTACAATGGGCATTTACACGTTGATGTGTTGCTTTTGGCACATTACACAATATGCGGTCCACACTGTTTACGCTACAGCTTGGGCGGGATTCAACACCGCCAGGGGAGTCCAAAGGGACGCATATACTACAGAGACAGACGATGTCTTCTCACTATCATTTCTCACATTTCCAAGTTGTCCGGCCGTGTCGCCTTGCTGTTTCCTGGGTAAAACGAACCATTGGAAAAAGGTGTGAAAGAGGGGCGATGGGATCGGCTGCCTCCCGCTATGTGCGAGGACACGCCAGCTGCTGTGGCTGAAACCGCATCAGGTGCCCAGGTAGAGAAGGTTAGGTACCCGTAGGGTTAGCGGCTCGCGAGTGGAAGGTAACATTTATCTTTCAGCAGGAGCGATGGGGCTATGCGTGTTCGCTCTGATTCAACTTGGAAACTCCTTGTGTAATCGCCACGGTCTCTACTGTGGTACGGACTGGAGTAATGGGCTTGTGATGGGCTGTTCTTGTTGAAGGAACTAGGGCAAGGTCGGGTTCGTGGCGGAGCTGAGGTAAGCTAACAAGATGGAGTAGTGCTGTGGAAGTCTCCTAGATGTGGGCTCGATTGATAGAACGTCCAATGATGGAATGGTTCATAACCTTTAGTTTGGCCTGTTTGGGTGGTCATTGCGTTGTCCATTCAAGAAAGCTGAAGCTGTGAGGGTTGAAAGGGGTCGTGGATCGAAGGACCGCGACGTGGATGGGAGCAATGAATGAGCGCAGCGGCGTTGGCTCCCTCCCATTCCAGGGGTTGACCGGGATGACCAGCTACCTGTTCTGTGGTTGAGTGCAAAAGTTGACCTGATGGCACGGGATGCGGTGCGCTCAACCTGATAGTGAGTGCATGCAAGGCAGCCGAGCTTCCACTTACACTTACATGGGAAAGGAGCGTATTTCGCTTGTTCGCAATGTCCCGGTTTTCCTATTTGTGGCACTCACTTCTGACTTTTGCCCGGTCTGATATTCGTGATGAACCAAATCAACATCTGAGAGCCCCTGACACAGTTAGGTTGTTGCTAACCTTAACATTAGCGCTAACATTACCCCGCCCTCTCCAAATTACTACCAGGTACCCTCCCTCCATCGGCCCGCGCCACAGGATTCAGCTCCCACTGTCATCTTTTACCCACCCGCTGCCACGGCGGTGACTGATTTCTTCTTCTCTTTCTTCTTTATCAAAGCACAGAAGCGCAAGAACTGCTGCCCTGACTCCAGTCATTTCGGCACTTCTAACAATACCACCCCCGAGCAGTCGATCGATCTACCATTTCCGTCACGCGCATCCTCGATTCCCATGGCTGGTCCCTCCTCCCCCGGCAGTGAAGGGCCATCCTTTGCGCCCCCGCCCCTCCCCGCGGGCTGGATCGCCCAATGGGACGCGTCTTCCAGAAAGTATTACTTTGTGCAGTTGTCGACCGGCGCCTCACAGTGGGAGACGCCCACCGAAGCCGCACCCGTTGGCGGCACCCCTGCCGCCCGCGCCGAGCACCCTTACGGCGTCCCTCATAAGACTGGCGACAACGGCGCTGAGATCATTGTGCATCCCGACGGAAGCCAGACGGCTAGGTATCCTGATGGCAGGCTCGAGCCTGTGCATCCTAGGGAGGATGGGTCGGCAGGAGCAGGGACAAGGGGTGTCGGTGGAGGGAGCGGGGATAGGAGCCTTGGGGTGCGTTTGGTTCTCTTAATATAGTTTCTCGTGGTCCTGTTCATTGGCAGCTTGCTGACATGCTCTCCACCCGTCACAGTCGCTCCTGGGGGGGGTCCTCGGCGGTAAGCCCCCTGGTGGATCCCATGGCAGCGGCGGCGGCGTCGGCGGTTTGGCCGGCTCGCTCGCTTCTGGACTTCTCTCCTCGGGCCACGGCAGCAGCGGGCACGGCGGTAGCCACGGCGCAAGCGGCGGCATAGGTGGAAAGCTTGCGTCGTCGCTGGCTGGCAACCTGTTCGGATCCAAGCCCTCTTCGCAATCCCAGAACTACCACGGCGGTCAGACATCTGGCCACTCTGCAGGCGGCCTGGGAGGCCTCGTTGGCGGAGTCGCAAGCATGTTGGGCGGCAAGCCCCACGGCTCGGTAGGTTTAACAAACTATCTTTTATATCGCGGCCAAGCATTGCGCTAACAGCAAGATAGAACCAGAACAACTTTGGTTACTCTAACACTGGCCAAACGGGCGGTTACAGCGCACCGGCCCCGCCGACTTCGTACCAACCGCCTTCGCACCCCGGCCAACCGACGACTGTCCCGTCCTACCAAACCGGGACGCCGTCGTACCAATCCCCAGGCCAGCACCAGCCTCCACATGCGCAGTACCCCGCTCAGTACGGCTCCCCGGCTGGTCACCAGCCACCGCACGCCTATGGCCAGAACTCATACGCGCCTCCTCCCCCCGGCGGCGCCGCCGCGCAGCAACATAACTATGGCGTCCCACCCCCAATCCCCTCGCCCTACGGCCAGCCCCACGGCGGCAGCCAGCCGCAGTACGGCCAGCAGCCACAGTATGCCGGCGTCGCGGCAGCCTCGTACCAGGCTCCGCCTCCGCCCGGCGGCCACTCGCCCTACCCTCTCCAGCCGCAGTATGCCGGCGGCGCGCCGCACCAGCAGCAGCATCAGCAGCAGCAGCAGGGCTATGGAGGCGCTGGCCAGTACCACCACTAGGAGGGGTTTCCGTGTGATGCCCAGGTCCCCCCGGCTGTTAATGCCGACTCTAAGGAAGTTGAAACGAGCGTGATTCCGAATGTGGAAATGCAGTACCAAGACCGGGAATTGAGAGGTGCGACTGAGTAGTGGCCGGTGGTACGGTATCTTGTGGAGCAAT
This sequence comes from Parathielavia appendiculata, assembly GCF_033297405.1. NCBI lineage: Eukaryota > Fungi > Ascomycota > Sordariomycetes > Sordariales > Chaetomiaceae > Parathielavia > Parathielavia appendiculata. The sequence continues at coordinate 353,717 of NW_026944233.1, read as the reverse complement.
ATGGGTGGGTGGCGTGGGATGGGGTAATGGGGCCGGACGGGTTTTTGCGGTGGGACATGGCGGTGGGGGATGGGATAGCGGGCCGTGGCCTCTCAGTCAACAGAAGGGCCTCTGGTCGGAGAGGTCCGTCTCGGCGCGTAAGGGGCACTAAAAGGGGCCACAAAGTTTTGGGAGACGGGAGAGTGGAAGAGATCAGGGGGACGGTCACGATGGGTGAGAATGGGCGGCCGAGGGTGGTGGAGGAGGCTTGACAATTCTCGACTGGCAGAACAGCAGTTCAAGGGAGGAGGGGTCGTCGAGAATGGAACGGTGCCCGATGATGGGTCTTAAAGTGTAAGTGCGGGCCGCGGGTGGCGGACTGTGTTTTATTTATTTCTGGCTTTTGTTTGATGTGATAGAAATTGGCAGCGATGACGAGGCTCGTTCGTCTGTTTATACGTTCTGCTTCTGACTTTTTCCGCAAATATCCCGTCACATCGAATGCCTGAATCTTCCTGTTGCTCAACATCTATTTGCTTATGTCTTCCGGTACATAGACTCGCAACAACATGACATACCACAATATGTCATTGCCGTTTCTTGACACTTCGCTTTGAGGAGCTGCCCCTACCACATGTAATGAGCTCTTGAAACCATAAACTCATTCTCCTGGCAAGATGGAAAGTTACCACGGCCACGGCGACAATATAACACGCCGTGCCTGCGATGGAGCGGGGGAGCACATTCATGAGGAACGGATCCAGGATGATGTCGACGTCCACGGGCGGCACGTCCCTCATGAGCGACGTGTCGGTGGTAAAGTAGTCAGCTGCGGCGAGGATGTGCAGAAGCAGGATTGATGCTTGTTCCCCACGCTCGCTGCTATTGCCCTGGATGGAAAAATGTGTCGTCTCGTTAGGGTATGAATGATGCCGCGAGGCCGAATAGGCGTGTAATGAGGCCATCAGCTCGGCGTCATCCCGCACTGCGGAGAGGGGAAAGGTTGAGAGGGATAATTCGGTTGGTTGCTGGGAAGGTGTTAAGTATAATTCGGAAGCCGTTCCCATTTATTTGGACGTGGAAGCAGAGGAAAGAGATACTTACTGTGGCTGGCCAGCAGACGCGCACTTCATAGCGCTGGTTGGGGGTGAGCTTGTCGAGGACGAGCCATGTGGTTGTTCCCTTGGAGTGTTCGGTTCTAGGGAACTGGGCGTTGATTTTCGTCCTCAGGGTCCCGTTAGCCGGAGTGAGCGTTTCGAGTCGGAGGTCGGAGAGGGTTGAGTGAACAACAGTGAGAGGAATGGGTTCGGGACCGAGGAAGATGGTTTTTTCAGTGTTGGCGAAGACTGAGGTGAGGAAGAGGGTCACGATCAAACTGAGAACGGTCATCACCGCCATCTTGGCCAGTCGAGTCGGATCTAAAATAGGACGCCGACGCTGTGTTAGTGATTCGGACTCGGGGTTCCGACTCCCGGGAGGTGGTTTCTGGGGGCCGGGGCATGCGGATACCCAGCAGTTTCCCCCAGATTATGCACCAATCCGGTCTGTTGGAGACAAGGGACATCATTGGACGTGGGGCCACTGCACTCCGGACAGTGGAGAGCGCCCCAACCCAAGACAATCACATGCTGAAGTTCAGCAATTCATTCCCGGTCTTGCCTGCCCATTCCAGCAAGTGGGTGACGCAAAGACCGAGGGATGGAGACGAAGGGCACACTCGAATCTCAAGGATTCCAAACAGGACAACAACCAGCGAAGCGTTGCGCGAACACTAGGCACACCCTGCAAGGACCTTCAACTGCAACGCTTCCTGTCACACGCCTAATTGGCGAGAGGATACTCAGCCCTGCCGATTGTCCAGTGCTGTCATCCAACCTCCGTCCCTGTGCGTTTCGCATCTCTCCCGACGTCTCGACGAGCCCTCCTGGTTCTAGGGGACTTCCAATGATAGCCACGACGCAGCCATAACCCCTGGCTCCGCATCGACAGCCTCCTCCCGCCTTCGCCGTCACCAGCCGCCCACAATGGCGCCGACTCAGTCGAAGCCAGTCGCCCCAAGCAGCGCTGCCGCACGCGCCCACACCATCCGCGCCATCGTCTCGCAGCTAACCTCCATATACCTGCGCAACCGCAACCGCATCTCCCGCGCTGTTTACATCGCCCTGTTCGTGGGCCTCGTCAACCGCATCCGGAGTTTCATCGTCGATCAAAAACGGGCCTCAGCCCGCGAGGCAGCACAGCGCGCCGAAAACGGCGGCACCAGATCCATATCCGAGGGAGATGCTGCCGACAAGACGAAGAAGGTCGGCCTGAACCGCGAGTTCCTCCGCTCGCTGATGAGGCTGCTGCGCATCGTGCTGCCGGGATGGAGGACCAAGGAGATGGGCCTGCTCATCAGCCACAGCTTCTTCCTGGTCCTGAGAACTCTAATCAGCGTCAAAGTCGCGGCCATGGACGGCGCCATCGTCAAAGCCCTGGTCAAGGGGAACGGTCGTGAGTTCCTGGTGCGCATCATGTGGTGGATGCTGCTTGCGCTACCCGCCACCTTTACCAACTCTATGCTCGCATACCATCAAGCAGAGCTCGCGCTCAAGTACCGCACACGCTTGACCCAACACATACACGACAAGTACCTGTCAAAATTGACTTTCTACGGCCTTACAGCACTCGATGACCGCATCAAGAACCCCGACCAGTTGATTGCCGTTGATGTGACCAAGTTCTCCAGCAGTCTCGCTGAGCTCTACAGCAACCTCGCAAAGCCGCTCCTTGACATGGTAACGCCTGTTTCTGATCAGCCTCGTGTGTCTGCCCCAGCTGACCCACGCGCACCAGACCATCTATACAATTCAGCTCTCCAGGAGCGTCGGCGGAGAGGGAGTTTTGTTCATGTCGTTCCTTGTCCAGCTCTCGTCCTACGTAATGCGAGCGCTGACCCCGCCTTTCGGCAAGTTCGTTGCCGACGAGACGAGGCTAGAAGGCGAGTACCGTTTCCAGCACTCGAGGTTGATAGACCACAGCGAAGAAGTCGCCCTGTACGCGGGCCACGAGGCCGAGAAGGACACCCTTGACAAGGGCTACTTCACCATGATCAAAATGATCAACTACCACCTTAGGAGGCGCTTTTACCACGGCTTCATGGAGGACTATGTTGTCAAGTACTTCTGGGGCGCCCTGGGCCTGCTCCTCTGCAGTGTACCCGTGTTCGTCAAGCTCCCCGGCCACGTGGTGGCAAGCATGGGCGACCGCACAGAGAGCTTTGTGACCAATAGGAGGTTGCTGGTCTCGGCCTCGGACGCCTTTGGCCGCATCACGGGCTCGTACCGAGAAGTCATGGAACTCGCCGGCTACACGTCGCGCGTCTCGTCCTTGCTCCAGGTTATGGACGACGTGCAAGCAGGGTGCTTCTCCAAGAAGCTCGTCTCGAGCTCCGGCACCGAGAGCAACGCCGCCGTGCTCAGGGGCCGCGGCAAGGTCATCGAAAGCAAAGACATCCAGTTCATTGACGTCCCCATCATCTCCCCCAACGGCGACGTCTTGGTCCGCGCCCTCTCCTTCTCCCTCAAACAGGGCGACCACCTGCTCGTCGTCGGCCCCAACGGCTGCGGCAAATCCTCCATGTTCCGCATCCTCGGCGGCCTCTGGCCCGTCTACGGCGGCACCGTCCACAAGCCCCCCTTTTCGGACATCTTCTACATCCCACAACGCCCCTACCTGTCCAAGGGCTCCCTCCGCCAGCAGGTCATCTACCCGGACGGCGTGCGTACCATGCAGGCCAAGGGCGTGACGGACGCGGACTTGCTCGCCATCCTGCGCGCCCTGTCGCTCGAGCACCTCGTCGACGTCAGCCCGGACGGCTGGGACACCGAGACGGAGTGGCGCGAGGCCGTCTCGAGTGGCGTGCAGCAACGCCTGGCCATGGCCCGGCTGTTCTACCACCGCCCGCGCTACGCCATCCTCGACGAGTGCACCAGCAGCGTGCCGCTCGAGACGGAAAAAATCATGTACGACACGGCCAAGCAGCTGGGCATCACGCTCATGACGGTCAGCCACCGGCGCAGCCTGTGGAAGTACCACACGCACATCTTACAATTTGACGGGCAGGGGCATTATGTGTTTACGAAGCTGGATGCGGACAGGAGGATGAGGCTTGAGGATGAGAAGGAGGATCTCGAGGTGCTGCTGAGGGGCGTGCCTGAGATTGAGAGGCGGATTAAGGAGTTGAGTGCGGAGTAGGGCTCTGCTCTTGTCGCTGGTCGGGCTCTCGACTAGAAGCGGGAGTAGGATGGGGAGGGAAAGAGGGCGTCTCAACGCTCAAGGAGGAGTGCGGGTTTGATTGGAGATGGGGAAGGACGGAGGTCAAAGAATGAGAAAGTGCTACTGAAGACGGGTTGTGTGCTGTACCCCAAATTCTAAGTTCTCCGGGAGTTGACGGGGCTGTGTGTATTGAATATATCGAAAGGGGTTCAGGGGTGTGGTGGACGGATGCTAGTTGCGCTTGGAATCGAGAAACTCTGGGATTTCTTTTTTCTTTCTTTTTTTTTTTTTTTGGGTAGCATCCTGTGTTAAGTTCCCTCGCCGGCAAAGCAATGGCCAAGACAAGGGAAGACAGAGGGCGGCAGGTTGGTTGGAATAGACGCAATACATTTTATTACCTCGCAAATGGAACGTAGAGTACGGGTTTAAGACAAGTGGTGCATGACTGTTAACTTGCTTCCCTCCCTTCAAGTCGGTTTACTCAAAGTCGTACTTTTACTGCTTGCGAGCCTCCTTGCCTAGAACGGCTCAGGGTTGGGTCAGGTGCCTTCAAGTAGCCTAGTTACATCTATTTAGCTTAGCACTGGATTGCAACTTGTCATCTATGAATGCTTCTTCTGTCTTTCTAGGCACCAGATGTATACCCTGATCAGAACTCTCGAGTTAGTCCTCTGTCCTCCATTGTCATTGTCATGGATATCACCAAGTTACGTTGTTAAGGGGTTTACTCACAAAGGAATGGATATTCGGCGTCAATAACAGTCCAGTGCAGGACTGTAGGGCTTCAGGACAGGATCTTACTGGATGCTGTGCAGTCCTCGCGACATCAAATACTTTGACCCGTATTGAGCAAATGACATGGGGTTGTTGTTGTATTGGCACGATAGAGCCCAAGGCGCAGATTCTAATGGCAAGAAAGTTACATAGCATCTCAATCTGGGCCAAATACTCTATGAAAAGCAAGCAAAGTTCCTCATGTAATTTATCACCATACTGACAAGAGCGCAGACCATACTGTCTACCTAACTGGCGTAAGCCAGCCCGCGCAGAGTAAAGGGATCTAAAAGAGACAAACGGAGAAAACGGAATCTAAGGCCATCATTCATCCACATCGGACATACAGCGCGTTCCGTAAGCTGATGAATGCACCTGCATTTTCTGGGACGATACGCAACAGTGTACAAGAAACAAAGACGCGACCTAGCCCGGGAACATCCTGCGTACATGAAACCATGTCACCCGTTTTCCCCTCCCTTCCTGATACGTTAATCATTTCCTCTTTCCTTCACCCGCAACCTCATACAAAACCCTTAATAAAGCCCGGACGGCGCAGCCGTAGTCGTGCTTGCCGTTGCCGTCGCTGAGGCCGAAGCAGAATCCGAATCCTCAGCGGAAGCGGAAGCGGAAGCCGTCTCGGACGCGGACGCCGTCACGGTGACGACCTCATCAGCCGGGCAATCGGTCTCCTCACCATCTGCCGCGCCGTTCGTGCCGCCGGGCGTGACGGTCGCCGACGCAGACTCGGTAGCCGTAGCCGTAGCCGTAGCCGTATCCGAGGCGGTACCGGTGGCGGTGACGGTGACGACTTCGTCAGTGGGACAATCCGACTCCTCGGCGTCGTCGCCGGTGTCGTTGCCGACAGCCGTGGTAGTGGTGGTGGCCGCCGCGGCGGTGGTGGAGGTGTGCACGGCGTCAGCCGTCGCGGTGGTTGTTTCGCCGCCCTCGGCTGCGGAGGGGGCCGCGGGGTGGCCGGTGCCGGTGACAGTAACGTAGACGGTGGAGGCCGGGACGGTCACGGTGTGTGTGACGGCTACCTGGGTGACGGTCACGATGCTGGCGGCACAATCGCATGTGGCGCCGTTGCCGTTGCCATTGCCGGTATCGTTGCCGGTGTTTTCTCCGCCAGCGCCACCGGGGCTGGCAGTCGCAGTAGTGGCGGAGGTGGCCTTCACCACGGTGACGGTGCGGGTACCCGTCGAGGTGATGGTCTCGGTGGTGGTGGTGTCTTGCTCACCCGCGGCAGCAGCAGAGGTCGTCGTTGCTGTCTCCCCGGACTCTGACACAGTGTGCGTGATGACCTCAACGGTGGTGGACTCGGTAGTAGACTCGACAGTGGTGGTGACGACTTCGCCGGCACCGTTGCCGTTGCCGCCCACTGTAATGGTCATCACCTTAGTGACGGTCAGGGTAGCAACCTTGGTCTCAGTGGCGGTCGTGACATGCGGTTGGGCCGCAGCGGTGGCAGTAGTGGTCACGGTGCTGCCGGTGATGATGCCTTCGGAGGCTTCAGACAGGACACTAGACGAAATGGAGGGGACAGCAGTCACCGGGCAGACGGTCTCGGTCAGGATAATAACGTCGGTGACGGTGGTGGTGCCGAGGGCCTCACTTGGGAAGCTCGCGAGATCCTCGGTCCTCGCAGGGCAGTCGATAACCTCGGGGAGACAGGAGGTGATGGTACGGACCGATGTCATGGACACGGTCAGAGTGGTGAGCCCGGAAGAAGCGGCGTCAGTTGCGACAGGCGCAGCAGTGGTGACGGCGCTGGCCGTATCTGAGGACACTCCAGTTGACAACGGGATAGAGACGGTTCCCGAGACATTGTCGGCAGAGGCGCTGGAGATGGTTCCGTTCTCGCTTCTCATAAAACGCAGGTATCGTGGGTGTCGCCTGGAGGCGGCAGAGGTGAGGGTGGCGAAAAGGCCAAGGGTGAAGTACGCGGGCTTCATCTTGAGGATGTTCTCGTATTTCGTAGAGCGTTGCAGTGGTTTTCGTTTTTGTCAAAGTGCGCCAGGCGGAAAGAGCGAAGAGCGAGGTCAACTCGGCAATGGGGCAAGCAGACACCGTTGCTCGCGAAGAGGGCGAATATACAATAGAAGGCAAAGAAGTGAAGGTGGTGAGCAAGCAAGCAGAAGGAATGATGCTTGACTGATGAAAGAATGACAGCACAGATGCCAAGGTGAAGTGAAGGAAGTGCGAGGAGAGGGACTCGGGGGGAGGGAGGACGAGACAGTCGCGAGACTAGGCGGCGTCTTGCGAGACCTTTATGAGCGTGTTCTTCTGTTTCGTCGCATCCGGAGATTCCACGACATGTGTCAGATCCATGGCATGAAGCCAGGGCATGACAGAGAGTCAGGGACAGGCAGAGCCCTGCCCAACCCAGATCCCCATCAGCCATGGCATCCGGCAGGTGGGCGTCACGGACAGCAGCCCTTAATCAACGGGATCCTCCACAGGGGCTCCAGCAGAGACCCAATGCCATGTCGGCTTTTGCGCGGCCAGGCTGTGATCTCACAGAGCAAACGCCCGACGCGTTGAAGACCAGGAGTGGTGGAGTGACACAAGCAGGGGCTGCCCAGCCCTGTCCAGGGGCACATGCAGGAACAGTGAATCTGAAACGGCTGGTCCAGCCAATCGCTGGCCTGGGCGGCAGGCGAATCCGGGAAAGGAGGGGACCGTGGGCAAGTCCCATTGCCGCAGTGAGAGTTGAAGACTGAAGATGGCGAAAAGACGTAGAACTTCTGCAGATGGCTTTATGGTCGGTGGTGACGTTTCCTTGTGCGGACTCGTTAGTACTGTATCTTGTACATTACGTGTAGCGATGTCAGTGGTAACATGGATAATCGCAGCTTAGTGTAACTATCCGTATAACGAACGGCCCAATGATCCCCATGTTTCCGCGACGATGGTCGCTGCGATCTGCGAAACTCGGAAATCCTGTGAACATTTGTCGACCTGGAGCCCGGTTCCCATGAGCCATGAGAAAGGTGCTGGCAATTAAGCTTTTGCTATCATGCCGAAGTTCGGCTGTGAATTCATGCGCGGAGCAGCCAAGCCGTCTCCATATGTTTCGTTGCCGGTGCTGGAAGCTCAAACTGCACCATACACTTCAATACCTAGGTATGTATATACATCGTGGGCCAGGCGCACAGTTGCATTTGATGAGTCGATATTATTGACTTCATAGTTAACCCTTGGAACCTATCCCGTCCGCGAGTCGCTTGGTGCTTTGTCGTACGGAAGTAGTCCGGCTCAGAGCTCGTTTCTCGATTCCTGGCGTCTGATCTTAACCGAAAGAACAGTGACAGAGTCGGAAAGATTCCCAACACCTCTGACGGGCTTCCTTCCCGCTACGTTGAACCGGATGGAGGAAAGGGGGCAGTTTCAGCCTTTGGGTCCCACTTGGACATGAAATCGGGCCCCTTGCAGTTGGGACGAGCTGTGATTGGCCCCTGCTGTTTGAGAGTTCGACTCAATGACTCCACAATAAGGCAGGTCGTCAATGCGAAACTTAACCTCAGAAACACTTTGGCGGCTGCTTGCCAGACTGATGAATGAGCATGTTGCCCCGGCCTCACGTTTCTCGGAGTTGTGTGAGTTGTGTGGTGTCGAGCCTCTTACTAGTAGTGGGAGGTGTGGTATAAGTAAACTGATATCAGCACGTACAGGATAAAAACCTCTGTTCTCCGTCCCGTGAAACACCGAGCTACGGCGGGAGTCGCAGAGCCACCGCTGATAGGATGGACACCGGAAGCATCGGGTCGCATGACAGAACGCAGGTCATCGCATGCGTCGTTCTCCACAGTCCTTGCAAATGCTGGCAGACTCATCAGATGAGCCTTCCATGAATGAGTGGGTTTGTCCCCGCCATTTCTGGTTCTTTCTCCTTGCAGTTCGATCGACCGATCGCGGGAAGATCAGATGCGTGCAGGGCGGTTGCTGATCATGTTGCTGTCAAAGGCATCAATGTATGCATAGCCTGAAACGCATTGACCAAGGTAGCTTTGCTTCAAAGTGAACTTCAAGTCTCAAGCACCAACGATCGAGGCTTCCATGCTGGAAAACGATAAGCTGATTGTCGTTCAGAATGGGGCGGGAAAGAGCGGTTGATCAGCGGTCAGATGATGTTGTCATTTGTCTGGGAAACCTTCCTTGACAAGTTAGCCTGGGAATAGGATTGACCTGGGTTAGGGTAGACACGGTGATTCCCTTAACCAGTGGATCTCTTTATCGTCACTGACTCAACACAACAGTATAGCCTTTGGGTTGCGGCTGCTGTTCCGGATTTTACCAGAGTGTCTACGAAGTGGTTCGTATTTGGCTGGTGTTGAGCTCGTCTCGTCATCGTAGGTCAGACACGGGATGCCGGGGCTGCAGCCGTTCCTCTCTTCTCTTCGCATGTTTGCCGCGCCCATATTGATCTCAGATAAGACAAAGTCGACATGATGCGTAAGTCGATGTGATGAGAACTTTGGGGTTTGGTGTTTAAATACGAACTAAATGCTGCTTCATAGGTTCTTTGGCGTTGCTGCAGTTCTGCCTCGCTTCCTTCTGGCAACTCTCTCCAAGCTCGGCTTTCCCAGCCATTCACCAAGAAGTCCTAGAGAACGCTAGCTCTCATGGTAGCAGGGGAGCTGTAGCCAGTGAAAGCTCGATATGCTCCAAAATCGGAATTAACACGATTGCCAAAGGCGTGAGTTCTTTTGTTTCGTCCATGACAGGTTTGGCCATCAACTAACTGTCCCAGGGATCTGCCGCAGATGCCATGGTGGCAACAACACTATGTGTCGGCGTTATTGGCATGTATCATTCTGGCATAGGCGGGGGAGGCTTCATGCTCGTCCGGGATAAGGGCGGCAACTACGAGACCATCGACTACAGGGAAACCGCCCCGGCCGCCGCGCATCGAGACATGTACGAGCACAATCAGAACGCCAGTGTCTTTGGCGGCCTGGCTGTTGCCGTCCCCGGCGAGCTCAGGGGGCTGGAGTACTTGCACAAGAAATACGGCGTAAGTGGCCGCGTCCTGTGACTTGAGCGCCCAGGGGTCTGACCAAATGCTAGCTGCTTCCTTGGAGGATGGTTGTCATGCCCGCGGCCCGTGTTGCTCGCAATGGCTTCCGAGGTGAGTACGCGTCATCGACGGACAAGGGACTTGCTAACAAAAGGAGCCGAAGTAACCGAGGACCTAGTCCGGTACATGAAGGCTGCCAGCCAAAACAACAATACCTTCTTAACCGACGATCCGATCTGGGCTGAGGATTTCGCCCCTAACGGTGAGCTCATACACAGTGGAGGTTGGAGTATGACAGTTAACCCCCTGTTCCAAGGCACCCTTCTTCAACTTGGCGATACTATCACCAGGTTACGTTACGCCGAGTACGTGATTCACGCACTCAGCAGTCGATGTTAGCTGACCTCTTAAGCTCTCTCGAGCGAATTGCAGGCCAAGGGCCCGATGTGTTCTACAAAGGAAATATTGGTAAGCGACTCGAAATTGAATCGTAAGACCTCTTACTGACTGCCCAAAGCCCAGTCAATGGTAGGCTTTATACGCAAAATGAACGGAACCTTGACCTTGGATGACCTCGAGGGGTACACCGTCGATGTGAAGCCGTCCCTAAACATTACCTATGGGGACTACCGACTGTTCACCACCGAAGCCCCGAGCAGTGGCGCCGTCATGTTCAGCATCCTGAAGACCATGGAGCAGTACCCTGCAGAAGACCAGACCGACACCAATCTGACCACACATCGCTTCGCAGAGGCCATGAAGTTTGCCTACGGGGCACGGCTACAGCTCGGCGACCCGGACTTCATCACAAACACCACGGAGTACGAAAGCCGTCTCCTAAGCAACCACACCGCAAATAGCATCCGCCACCGCATCCTCGACAACAAAACACAGCCAGTCGAAGCCTACGACCCCTTGTCCCTCTACCTTCCAGACAGCCACGGCACCTCGCACATCGTCACGGCCGACAAGTCCGGCCTGACCATCACGTCAACAACCACCATCAACCTGCTCTTTGGCGCCCAAATCATGACTCCAGACACGGGAATCATCTTGTAAGCCAACCTGCTACCCTTCAAACTAAGTTTGGACATTGATTTCAAAACCCGTTCCATTCCAGAAACAACGAGATGGATGATTTCTCGCAGCCGGGACGGCACAACGCCTTCGGCTTCCCCCCGTCCCCGGCCAACTACATCTCGCCGCGCAAACGGCCCCTCTCATCCATCACACCGCTCATCGCCGAGCATCTGTCCAACGGCACCGTCTTCCTCGCGACCGGCGCGGCGGGCGGCTCCCGCATCATCAGCGCCACGACGCAGGTCGGCTTCCACGTGCTCGTGCACAACATGAGCCTGCGCGACGCCATCTCCGCGCCGAGACTGCATCACCAGTTGATGCCGAACGTGTTGATGGTTGAGGATGGGTTTGAGCAGGGAGTGGTGCGGGATTTGGAGGGGAAGGGGCATAACGTGACATGGATGGCACCTGGGTTGAGCGCGGTGCAGGGGGTTATGAGGAGGGGAGATGGGCGGTTTGTCGCGGTCGGCGAGACGAGACAAGTCAATAGCGGCGGGTATACTATATGATGAATTGTACAGGCCGGGGAAATGAAGGGGGAGGGTGATAGATTGATACATCGTGATGCGATGGTCAAGTGTGGCTGTCATTAAGGTTGTATCCAGTAGAGTAACAATAAGAGGAAAGACCCGCCCAATCCACAGCATTGATACAGCCATGATAATATTACATCCCACCATCACTAAGTATCACCATGCATCCCGTAAGAAGCTCTCACTGGCTATCCCTTGACACCGCTTACTCTTCTTACCGGCTCGTATCCACCACATAGCGGCCGACGATCTTGCCTTTCTGCATCAGCTTGTACACATCCTGAAGCTCGCTCAGCCCGACCGTCTTATACGGCACCTTGATCATGCCGCGCTTAAAGAAATCCAACGCCTCCTGCGTGTCCTGGCGGTTGCCGACGTAGCTGCCCTTGATACTGATCATGCGAACGACCGTGTCGAACACAGGCGCCTTGAGGTACGCGCCGGCGGGCAGGCCGATGCACACCACGGTGCCGCGGCTGCGGATGTACTCGGTCGCCTGCTGGAACGGTTTTTCACTCACGGCCAGCAGCAGGACGGCGTGGGGCCCGAGCCCGTCGGGGGTCGCGGCCTTGACGTCGCGCACGATGTCGGCGCTGCTTGTGAAGTCGACGTACACCTCGGCGCCGAGAGACTTGCAGCTCTGGCCCTTCTCCTCGCCGCCGTCGATGCCGATGACGCGCAGGCCCATGGCCCGCGCGTACTGGATCGCCATGCTGCCCAGCCCGCCGCCCGCCCCGACGATGGCGACGTGCTGGCCGGGGCGAGCACCGGACTCCTTCAGGCTCTTGTACACGGTGATGCCCGCGCAGAGGACAGGCGCGACGGCGTCGAGGTCGCACTCCTTGGGAATCCGGGCCACGTGGGCGGCCTTGGCGATGGCGTACTGCTGGAAGCTGCCGTCGACTGTATAACCCGACAGCAGGGCGTGCGGGCACAGCGGCTCGTCAGCCTGCATGCAGAAGGAGCAGGCCAAACAGCTGCCGTTGAGCCACTTGAGGCCGGCGTGGTCGCCGATCTCGACGTCCTTGACCAGCTCGCCCTTGGCTACCACGACGCCAGCGCCCTCGTGTCCGCCGACGAGAGGTAGCTTGGTCGGCAACGGCCAGTCCCCCATCATGGCGTGTAAATCGGTGTGGCACACGCCAGAGTACTTGACGTTGATGAGCACTTCATCGGGACTGGGCTTCTTGACGGGTATCTTTTTGTAGACGACGGCTGTGGTATGGTGTGTCAGGATCTAGTGTCAGGGCTGGAGTGTGCCGTTCAGTAGGGGGTGGGACTAAGCTTACGACCACCTGACTTCTCGACCACCTGAGCCCATTGCTCGCTGGGAATCTCTATGTCGGTCATCGTGAGGTTGTTTGTGAGTGGATGGACCTGTATCAAAGAAGAGAAGAGGAGGGGTAGATCAAGAAGAGATGATGATATCACTGATCCAGTTGATAATGTGAATCTATGCCATACCTAGAAAGACAGTAGCCGCCATTTGGTGTGACAGGACATAGTCTTATATTCGGAGCTCGTCTCACTATCTTCTTTGCGGCAGTCTGCAAACAGCAGTTGCTGGTGGGCGAATCAGTTTCATGCAGCTGACGCAGGACCGCACGATACACGCGTAGGCGACACCTGTCGGGTGGCATGGTGGGAAACAATTACAAGACCCGACCGCGATACAGGGCCTGGGCACTGTGGGAAGGAGATCGGACAGCCCACCAAAAACCATATGATCTGATGTCGGTGAATTGGAAGCCCTGCATCTGCCGCGATGCTTCCCTCACAACCCGATACGAGCTCGCGAGCTGCACAGCCTTGTGCGCTAGCCGCAGCTCAAGCACTTAAAATCCTCACCTGATGCTGACATTGCTAAAGTCGATGAGTTCTTGAAGCTGCTCCCGGTTTCAACAGGTCCGACAAGCCATCGGCTCCGTCATCACTGTCCAAAGCATGTGTTGCACCTTTCTCAGGGATGCCCGTCAGGAGAGGAGAAGCGGCGCTTCCAGGATTGTCTTGCTCTTCAACGTAACAGTCTGGAAGTCGCCGTAATCCAAGATTTGGCGGCAGAGATGGGTGGGCTGATTCCTCACCTGCACGTCGAACGCAGGAGCCCTCTTCCAGTTCGGTGTTCGTCCGGGGAAGCGGAACGCGTGGAGATGGAGTCATGGACCCACTTTACCCCCAGTCCAAGCTCACCGGGCTCGGCCGGGAACTCCAGCATGCTGTGGGCGCTACCAAGACCATCCACACATAGTACTCCGTACTGTAAAGACCCTTGAATCATTGTCTACATTGAGCCTACCTGGTACCTATGTCTAATCCTGAGTATTGATATCTGAGTGCGCGATTGTCCTAGCTGGTGAGACTACTCGATCACCTGGCCTAATACCCTTCTAGAACACACCAGGGTTCCGATGATCTACGAGTCCAGCACCCTAGGCTTTCCCCTCGATTCTCCCACTGGGAAAACAGCGCCAGGGTGCTTTGGACCACACGCCCTTCTCAGACGACACAGGGTTTCCCTCAAGACATCCGCTGCCCCGAACCGAGCCCAAACCCTGACAATCGACTTGTTACACTTCTCGCAATGCAATAGGGGCGGTTATTACACAGTCTCAACACAACCATGGATGCTTCTTATGATATTCGCTCGAGCGAAGGAGTCAAACAATTCGCCTCTAGAGCCGAGGTGTATGCCTCTTGCATCGCGACAGGCTGTATACCGGGGGCATCCGCCTGATCGGAGAAACCTGCCTGTTCTGGGCAATATGGAGAACTCAGCTGCGGCTCGGGCCGGCTTTATGATCGTAGAGCCAACAAACCTAGAGCTACTCATTATAGTGGAGATTGCTGGCCCATAGAGTCTTGTGTACGGATTGGAAAAGTCGCCCGCCGGACTTATTTATCTCCCGGCCCGGAGACCGGCATCCCCACAACAGCCGGAAGTATGGAGCTTCGCCGGCTTGGCATCGGACGGGCAAAGGCCCTGAGGCTGTCCACTCATCCGCACATCACAACAGCAAAGATCTCAACTTGGCCTTCATTCCCTATCTGTTTTTGGCGCCGCCCCGAAGAAACATTGCCGCCTCTCTTCACGAACATCGCTTGCTCTCTACAGAAAAATGAAACGCCAAAGACCAGTTTTAAGAACCGCCGGGGCCGCCCAGCAGGGCAAATCTCCGCACAATACCCGGCCCATATTCTTGGTACTATCACACGGTTAGCCAACCACACCCAATCCAGCGAGTCAACAGGCAAGAGGACAAAGATGAAAAACAAACATACCTCGGCCTTGGTGTGGCAGTACGACCGGAACTCGGGCGTCTGGCCGAGCAAGCTGCCACCAAACCACGGGCCATGCCGCTGCCTCTTGTGCGTGATGACCTGCACCTCGAGCCCGCCGCTTTTTGCGCCACCGCTGCGCATTTCGCTCTGGCGGATGCGGGCGTCAACCAGCTGCTTGATGTCGCGCTGTAACCTGCGGCCAAAGTCCTTGTACAGCGTGCTGCCGCCTGAGAGCACAATGTTCTTGTACAGACCGCGGCGCACGTCGATGGGCGACGACTGGATCACGCCGTCCACCACCACAGGCAGCGGCGTGAGGAAATCGGACGAGTAAATCTCCGGGTTGAAGAAGATCTCGGGCGCCAGGAAGCGCTCGTACCCGACGTCAACCATTAGCTCGCGTCCGCCGAGCTGCGTCACGACGTGCTTGAGGAACCGGCTGCGGTCGCGGTCGTACTTGCCGAACTCGGTGACAATATCCGGGCAGACGTAGCAATATTTCTCCTTGATCTCCTGGGCCGTCTTGAGAGACGAGTCGGGCTCGCCGCGGTCTCGGAGGAGTGACTGCACAAAGTAGGTGATATCGCGGCCGGCGATGGGGATCGACTTGATCGACGACCCGATAACGTAACCTTCGGCCACCGGGATCACGTGCGTGACACCGTCACCCGAGTCGATAACAGTGCCTGTCAGGGACCGGTCTGTGACCTTTGACGATGTCCACGAGGCAGCGAGTGCCAGAACAGCCTGGACAGCAATGTAGAGACCGGCGCAGTTGAAGGACTCGAAGAAGATCTCGGCCGTGTTTTCTCGGTTCTCGGGAGGATTCAGGGGCTGAAGCTACGTTAGATGGAGCGGTGCGTGGCTGATTGGGGATGGCTGACCGGCTCAGTGAGGAGGAAGTAGTGGTCCTCAGGCTCAACCCTGAGATACTTGAAAATGGAGTTCGACCAGAACCTCTCCATGTGATCCTAGCGCCCCTTGCGTTAGCCCCTTTCTCGGCTTCTGTTTGCAATTCGACCAACCCAATTCTCGATCTGCCCATGCCGAATTGGATAGTGTAGCCCATAGCCTGATACCGCCGTCAGCCCGTACCTCCGTTTCAGAAGAGCCCAACCGTACCTGGACCAGAGGCAGCCGCGATGGCCTCATCACCAATGAAAAAGTCGAGGTCTTCGGTCCCGCGCTTCGCTGATAAGTGACCTGTCGGGCCAGCTCCGCCGGTAAGAAAGGAAGGTTTGTTCGCAACGGCGGGGCGGCCGGAACCCGATCCGCTTCCAGCCGCGGGGCCCTTGGTCGCGATCGCTGTGGGGAAGACGAAGGATGGAGAATCGTTGCCGGCGAAACCTGGGGGAATGGCGGGTCAGCAACGCGAGGGCAAAATGCCGGATGAGACTCGAAATCCAGAAGACAAACCTAGCTTAGAGAACCCCGTGCCGCTGCGAGGATGTGGTCAGTGATGGTGGACTCGAAGCTGGGCGCCGTCTGCTAGACTCCTGAAGCGGGGCTTGGGGGCATCTCGGCACTGCACATACTTGTCCATGACAACGGCGGGGGTTTGGTTGGCCATTGTTGCGGAGTAAATAGGTGCCGCTGCGCGCAGCTTATGCTCCTGTTTCCTGCGCAGCGAGTATAGCAAGCAGTGCTCAAGGGCGAGGCTACGTTGTCCGGCGTTTGGGCAGGCAGTGGAGCGTTGAGGTCCAAGATTACGTCTCAGCGAGCTTCATGTGGGATCCACGAGCTGCGGCTGTGCGCCAAGAACTTGAAGGTGGGTGTACTCTGTGTGGGCCCCGCCAACGTACGTACGGTGGTCGGAAACTCAGCCTGTAAAAAAGTGCCTGAGCCGCCGCCGGACTTCTGCACTTCACAGCTTGCTGTCTCAAGACCTTAACAAGTGCCTGAGTCCAAGAGATTGCGGCCTCAAGCGGCATAGAAATTCCTGGTTCAGCACCAGTTGGCCAACAATGATGGCAACAACTTGCCGTGACGGTTGAGCTCTGAGTTGGGACAAGGGCAATGGGCAATCATAGAATGGTCAGTGGAACTCAATACGACGGTTCCAGGTTTCCTCTTTCCTGCTGGCGTGTCAGTCGAGAGGAATCGACCATGAAGCTCAGCTCACCACCGACTGCCTCCGCACTGCAGTCATCGGGCAAGAATGGCCTATACCGACTGAATCGCTCTTTCCCAATAATATGAACACCATCTTCTAAGCCCTGCGATTCGCCTCAAATCACAAGACCATCTCGGCTCGCTCAACGGCTTCCTCTTCTCATGTAACCCTCTTGCGACTCCCCAACTTATTTCCTCTTCCGTCAACCCTCCCCCGACATCGTCGTCGGTTTGCTCAAACCGCACCCATCCCGGTATTTGTTCCATTCCCTAAGGGCAGCATTCCGAACAAGCCAGGACCGTCATATTCAGACTTATTGTTTGTTTATTTTCCCAGACTCATTACCTCTTTCCGGAACCTACAAGACAGCGCTGCCCCGCCGATTCTAACATTTCGCCGGCAACCTTGCGTTTTCATCACCAGCCGCCTCGAGGCAACTGCCATCGCGGTTGCGGCGACCATTTGCACGTGTCCTGAACCTCTACATCATCTCACTTTACCCCTGCAATCTAATCCCTAGGACAGCCTCGGAACAACCACGTCCAGTGCCCGACCAGTCCAACCTAGAGGGACAGTCAAGAGCAGTTGAGCCGATCCTTTACCTTGCTGTACGGAAGCACTAGCCGATACTGCGGGCGATGTCAAGCATCGGAGAGTTCGCCGCCATTCCCCATGAAGGGGATGGCACATTCGACAATGTGTGGAAACGGGCTGCTAGAAGACCGGTCGCGTCGATATTCGTCCACGCGGGCGCAGGCTACCACAGCACTGTGAATGAAAAGGTCCATCTCAAGGCCTGCCAGGAGTATGTTTCAGATACCAGCTCAGTCATCAACAAGATCTGACTTCTTATTCAACCAGTGCTGCTCGCATAGCCATGGCCTTCCTCAAGGCCGGCGCAACCGCTCCACAGGCTGTCGAAGCTGCCATCAGGTGTCTCGAAGACAGGGATATCACGAATGCTGGTTTCGGAAGTAACCTGAACATCGAGGGCATTGTCGAGTGTGACGCCACACTTGTTGATCATCTTGGGAGGAGCGGGGCATGCGGTGCTGTCCAGGGTATGTTCAGATGTTATGGTTGAAATGGAACAGGGCTGACCTTCCCGCTTCAAGGAGTCAAAAATCCCATTTCTCTTGCGAAGAAGATCCTGGATACGAGCAGTCAGCCACTCACTCTCCGCCGAGTCCCGCCCAACATTCTCGTAGGCCAAGGGGCCAAGGACTTTGCAGAGGAGCACGGACTCGTAACCGTTCGCAACGAGTTTCTGGTTTCCAGGAATGCAAAAGACCGCTGGTTGCGTTGGAGCGAAGACCTGAAGAGGGCGGAGGCGAGAAGGAAGCCACCCACAAGATTCAATGCTGAGGGATGGCCCCTCCCTAGAGCACCATCACCAACCGTCTACGACGAGGCCGCCGATCCAGCCAACAACTCCCATCATGTCCGAGATCATACTAGTGCGATTCTCACGGGTACTTGGAACGAGGGCCAACCTGACTCGCCTGGCCGCAGCGGCTCCCCTCCGGGCGGGAACGGATCCCGTTCGGTCACAGTCGATCCGGCATCACCTCG
This sequence comes from Parathielavia appendiculata, assembly GCF_033297405.1. Lineage (NCBI taxonomy): Eukaryota > Fungi > Ascomycota > Sordariomycetes > Sordariales > Chaetomiaceae > Parathielavia > Parathielavia appendiculata. The sequence continues at coordinate 335,110 of NW_026944233.1, read as the reverse complement.
CTCCGACCCCACCAGAAATCCTGGGGACACGCTGAATCCACCCAAGAATCCTGAGCGTCCTAGCCTAGACCTCCTGAGTGCCGCATTTCAGCCACGCGGAAGCCCTGCAGCGCCGGAAGAGTCGGTGGAGTGCGCCGGTCTGAAACAGGAGTCGCCGTGTCCCGCCCCAAAGCGGAAGCAGCCTCCGTTGCCTTCGGTCAACGACGGACCAGTAGGCTGTGATGACGGCGAGGTGGATATGGTAGATGACTTTGACTACTACAGAACTTATGGGTTTGACGCCTGGTACGACCAGGGCAAACCCACAGCTTCTGGAAGAAACCCGGTCAACGCGGCTATGGACATGGTGTCGGATACCGTTGGGGCGATTGCAATCGACCTACAGGGCAACATTGCAGCGGGCTCGTCCTCTGGAGGAATTGGCATGAAGCACAAGGGTCGCACCGGGCCTGCCGCTCTGGTAGGCGTTGGCACTGCTGTCGTGCCGGAGGATCCCGACGACGACCTGGCCACTTCGGTGGCCGCAGTGACCAGCGGGACCGGCGAGCACATGGCCACCTGCTTTGCCTCGGGAAAATGCGCCGAGCGTCTGTACCAAGGGACCCGTCGCGGGCCCGGCGGACGGGACATTCCCGAGGAGGACGAGCATAACATCATGGAGTCCTTCATCCTCGACGACTTCATGAACCATCCCGGGATCAGGGACCAGCCGTCTGCTGGGGCCATTGGTGTCATGGCCGTCAAAAAAGACCGTAGTGGGGTGCACTTCTACTTTGCCCACAACACCGACTCGTTTGCGCTGGCTTCCATGTCGTCGACCGAGAGAGAGCCGCTCTGTGTCATGTCGCGCCTCGGTAAGACCGGGCGCGTCGCCCAGGGCGGGCGGAAGGTTCGGTTGGCTTGAGGCTGCTTCTACAGACGTGGCGCAGGCGTCTTGGTATGGCGATCGGCGTTCTGACTTGCAGAGGTCGAAGATCCAGAAGGAGGGAGTTCATACCTAAAATGCCACTGCTCGTTGTCGATCGTCGCTATCAGAATACCTCAGGAAACACCAATAGACTACATTGCTTCTGTCTGCCTCGGGATCCGGATGTCCTGAAGCATTTCTCATCGTAATCTGTTCTGTGTAAGAGAGGCAGCTTTTGCTGATAGGTTTGTGGAGTATCGTTGTATAAAATGACTTGCAGCAAAACCAACACCTCCCCGTGCCAAACGCCACGCCGCCCCTGACGATTTGAATATCCCTTTTTCCTTGCCAATGACGCTGGTTGATGCAAGTACATGCAAAGAAAATCAAGGCCATGCATTCCTAGTCCCACCCTGGTTCCATCTCCCTCCTTCTTCCCGATAGCCTGTAGACTACTTCATTCATTCAAAGTCAAGCCTCCCCGTTAACCCCCAACTTGCGCTTCTCCTTCCTCCCCGCGTCCGTTGACGCACCACCACTACCACTACTACCACCACCCGCATTATTGTGAGCGGTGAGAGCAGCAACGACAGGCCTCTTTCCGTACTTTCCCAGCGCCAGCACCGTGCCGCACGTCAGACATTCGCCGCCGGGGGGCACCTCGCAAAAGATGCTCAGGCAGACGGAGCACACGAAGCCCGTGTCGACGACGTTACGGTGGCAGAAGCAGGCGGCGCGGAAGTCGACTGCATCAGCGCTGGGAGTGACGAGCAGGTCCGCGACGCTCGCGCCGAGGCCGAGCTTGGATATTTTCCCCCCCCCGGCTGTCCTCGACGTGGCGGGTTTGGAGGCGCCTGCGGCGGCGCCGGAGCTGGAGGTGGCGGCCGAGGTCGGGGCGCCACCGGCCGGGTTGGACGGGGCGGAGCCGCTGCCGAAGCCGAGCATGAGGTACTGCAGGAGGCCGCGCGGCTCGGCGGCGCGGATGAAGGTGCCGCGGGTGATGAAGGAGGCCTGCTCGAGGAAAGTGGCACTGCCGCGCAGGGAGAGGGTGTCGATGGCGATGCGGGCGTGCGCGGCCGCGAAGACGGCGTTCATGGTGGGGATGTACTGCGCCGGGGCGCTGTCGCTGACCGAGAGGACCAGGATGCGCGCGTGCAGACCCGCCAGGCCCGAGCTGGTCGATGTGTTGGCCACGGGCGTCGGACCGACGGTGGTGCCTGCTGTCATGGAACTGCCCGTCGAGGTGGCGGCGTGCGTTGCGGTTGAGGAGGTGGTGAAGGAGAGGGCAGTTCGGTTGATGTGGGCGAGGGCAAGAGTGAGGGCGCCCGATATTTGCGTAGTTGTCGTTGAGAGATCGGTGGCGGTGGTCTCGTCAATGAGGGCTCGGAGAGAGACGAGCAGGGAATTCTCTATTTGGGCGAACTGCGGGTATTTGTTGGCTGAGGAGGAGGTGTGGTTCGGGGGGGCATTACTGCTGGTGCTGCCGTTGCCAGCATCTTTCATGTCGACATCTCGCGAGTGCGCAGGCGCCTGCTTTGTTGGCTTTGGCGGGGGCGGGTAGAGCCAGACTGCTCGATTGGTATGCGCGGCAATGAGGGCAACTCGGTTCGAGTTGCTGAAGGCAAGGTGTGCATTGACGGAAACGAGGATGTTGGCTATCAATTTGGAGATGGGGAGAACATCGGCGACGGCAGCCCATGCGCGGGGGTTGGTGTCGATGATGATGGTGAGGAGGGATGGGATGTCGTCGGTGTTGTACACCTCGTAGTGTTCCGACGCGTCAACAACATCTTGGACACTCATCTTGAGACCTTCAGCCTGTGGCTTGCCGCGGGTGACGATCCGTTCTCGGCGCAGCGATTTGGCAGCATCCGTGCCGGGAGAGTCAATGTCATAAATCTGTCGTCAACTCTTCCAGTTGCTCAGAATAACATAAGTAGCTGGTTTGCCCGGATAGAGTCAGCTCATGATTGAGCTGAGACTGTGCTTCCCACTTGATGAAGGGCGGAGTGTGCGGTTTTGTTCCCTGGCAGTCGCACGCTGCCTTGTCGCGTGTGTCCGAGTTTCGATGGTGGTCGCGTTTTTGGCAACCCCTCAGACTGTCGCGGGGACACGTGATGCTTGGCACTCTCGGAAGCTCGGGACGTGTCCTGACTTTCTTAATCGCAAAATTGTGGGGCAGCAAGCAGTATAGGTAACCATCGGTAATGACCGCAATTCGCTGGCATTTTGACTCAAATGTTTGGAGTTCTTTACACGACTTTGAATTCGCTCGGCGGTCCTTTTTTCCAACCTGAACCAGGCCGAATGGCCACAACAGCACGAGTGTTGCTGGGTAGAACTAGAAGGATTTTCACCAAGTTCGGAAGAGAAGGTGGCCTAATCACTCCTAGTATTCACAATCCAAACCCAACTCACGAAACTGAGTTAGGAAGTTTTATCCATCAACACCAACGGGGAGTCGTTCTGCACATTGAACATCTGATTCTAGGGGCCATAGAATGTGCCACCTGGTTAAACGAGTTACAGCACAGTCCTGAATCGAATTCTTATAATTGTCACAGCCTCGTGCTGTGACTGGAGTCCATACCAGACCACGGTGGCCAGTACTGGTCTGGACCGTCTGGCTAAAAACAATGTCGTACAACTCGGTACCAGTAGTCTGACTCTGACAAACCAGATCGACCTTGCCCAGGTGTCCATGGGCCGACTGGCAAGCAAGTCTTTCAGTTGTTGAGGATACGCATGTTATGCTGTGTAGAAAGTATAACGTTGGATGATAGAGCTAAATCCACACGCTTGAAGCCCTGTGCGTCCTTCTATTTTCTTCTCCCATTTGTGATTATCTGGTGACTCTATTGGACCCTGGCCCTGACTCCTCGGGCCAGCTTATCTCTCATTCTTGTCGACGGGTCCTCCTCGTCTCTAAGAACTAAGAAGCCCGTTTCTGGTTTTGGCAGACCAGTTATTGACAGGCCAGGGCACAGAGCCACAGTGGTGTTGGATAAAAGGATGGCGAGTTCCTGTAAGATTGGACTCGTTGTACATACCTGTCCAGTACCCCTTAATTGTACCTAGCACCCGATCCATCCACAGTACGCCAAAATCAACAAACAAAAAACTATAGAAAAGCATGTCCAAAGCATAGTGGGACCACATTTCAAATACGTACCTAGGAAACCGCGTATCCGCGAGAGCCCTGGCAGCTACATCAATTACATGCCATAGACAGCCTGCGGCGGCGCATAACCCGCCAGTTTCTCCCCGCCGCTGGGAAGGAAGGCCTTGTTCCTGTACCACGTGTGCGCGTCCTGCGCGAGCTTCTCGACCTCGGTCAGATCAAACTGCGGCTGGGGCATGCGCTCAAACACGCCCTTGGCGCAGTCGGGCGAGATGTTGTACAGCTGGGCGAGGTACTTCTTTTGAATTTCGGGGTACTGGACGCGCGACAGGTACTTGGCAATGTTATTGGCCGTGTTGGCGCGTTGCTGGGGCGTCATGACGCGCGCCCACAGCTGCGTGGCCTGGTCGTAGTCGTTCTTCTTGCCCTCGTGCCAGTAGTGGCTCTTGCGGCTCATGATGTTGTCGTGCACGACGTAAGGCGCCTCGGCCGCGTCCGGGCGGAACTTGTGCGAGAAGCTGTTGGGCGCGTACTGCTTGTTACCCGCGTGGTTGGCGTCGGTACGCATCGGCCCGTCAAAGTTGAGCGACGCGTACGACTTGGCCATGAAGGGGCAGTTGACGGGAATTTGGTGCAGGTTGACGCCGATGCGGTGGTACTGCGCGTCGCGGTAGAAGAACATGCGGAACTGGAGCAGCGGGTCCGGCGAGTCCTCGATGCCGGGGACCATGCTGCCCGGCGAAAAGGCGGCCTGCTCGACGTCGCGGTGGAAATTCTCCGGGTTCTTGTTGAGGACCAGCCTGCCGAATTCCTGCATGGGGAACTGGCCGCGCGGCCACACCTTAGTCACGTCAAAGGGATCGAAGCCCAGCTTGTCCGGGTCGGCCTCGTTGGGTTGCATGACCTGCACATAGGCGGTCCACTCAATGGGGTCGCCGCGCTCGACGGCATTCCAGAGGTCACGCTTGGAAAAGTCGGGATCCTCGCCGCACATACGGATCGCCTCCTCGTCGGTGAACTGCTTCTGTCCGTCCCTGGCGATGAAGTGGTACTTGATGTAGACGAACTTGCCCTCGCTGTTCACCCACTTGAAGGTGTGGCAGCCGTAGCCGTGATTGTTGCGCCAGCCCACGGGCGTCCCATGGTCGCTGAAGAACATGAGCCCTGCGTGGTTTGCCTCGGGCGTGTTGGCCAAGAGGTCGAAGAGGGCATCGTAGTCGAGCAAAAAGTTCTTTGGGTTCCGCCACTGCGAGCGGATGACGTCGGGCCCCTGAATCGGGTCCCGGCAGAAGAAGACGGGGAAGTTCAGGCCGACAATGTCATAGTTGCCCTCCATGGTGTAGAACTTGAGGGCAAATCCTCGAGGGTTGCGCCCTTCATCCGGAAACTCTCTGCCAAAGGTGACAGTCGAGAATCGAGCAAAGACGGGCGTCTTCTCGCCGACCGACGACAAAAAATTGGCTTTCTGGACAACACGTCAACGCTACGTCCATCCACAAAACACAGAGAGTGGGAGGAGCCAGGAAAGGCTTACAGTAACGTTAGTCACGTCCTTGGTGCACTCAAAGTAGCCGAAAGCCCCGGATCCGCAGGGGTGTACCATCCGCTCCAGAGGCTTGGAGCGATTGAAGTGCTGCTGCTTCTGGAAGAGAAAGACATCGCTCGCCACGGGGATGCCGCCCACTGTCTTGCTGTGTGCCCTGTTCTCCGTTAGCTGGTTTGCTGCCTCAACGGTTTTATCAACCGCACTTACGGATCAGGGAAGGGGATGCCCTCGTTGTTGGTAAAGTACAGGCTGTCGTCCTCCCGCTTGCCGCCAGGAACACAGCCAGACACCTTGCCGATGATGTCGGCGGGGCCTTCGTTGGCGCTCTGCATGTGGCTCACGCGAGGGCCGCGTGTTTCACCCTGTACCCCGGCGCCAATGGCCGTGGCCACCGCCTTCAAGGGGTGCTGGCGGGGATCAAGTTGGTTGGTGTTGAGACTCATGTTGGCGATGAGAGGAAGAGGCCAATGATTTCAGGAGAGTAGTAATCCAGCTATTCTAATAGCCTAGAAGGAAAACAAGAGACCTCGCTGAAGGATCTGTTGCTAGGAGCCATTATATTTTTATACCACTCTTCAATGTTCCCCCGCGTGGACCCGAAGGTATCATCATGACGCTGTGTTGTGAGGGGAGAGAGGTCTCGGCTTGGTTGTAGTGTCAGATGACGTATTATATTTCCAAAGTAACCACCCAGACGTGCATCACACGCCCGATCCCGGCCAGTAACCAAACTTCAAAGGAGAACTGAGGGTCTCGTAAACGGGCTTCAGGTGCCATTAGGTTCTGCAAGACATCTTGATCCGTCAATCCGGCATTTGGGTCGGGCCTAGTACACGAGTAATGTCTATCTCAGTGACCGCGCTGGTACTAAGAGCAGCCGGCTACCTATTCTGGTAATCGCGAAAAGGCCATGAGGTTAATAATAAGGAACAAGTACGGATACCTCGTGTCGGGTCCCGCCCAGGCCGGTCAGGTATTACTCCAACCTCGGAAGTGCTCTTTTGACCAAGGCGGTTCAATAGAACGCTTACACTCTTCAATTTTGGTGTATTATCTGGTAGATGATTAGCCCTCGTCTACTTTCGATTTCCAGTTTATTTACCCTGCCTCAGCAGCGCCGCACCTATTCAGCTTACGGATAAAGTAACGGGGTCCTGCCGGCCTCGACCAAGGGATTGCGTTCACTGAACCCGTGTATGTACCTCTCGAAAGGCCTCATTGCCTGCGCGTATTCGTCGTCGGGGTCAGAAAGCGCCCTGGTGTACGCGCAGGCGGCCTTTGAAGCGCCGGATCGTCAAACTCGGCACCAAGCGGCCGTCTCAGTCGGACAGTCAGCGACCCTGGCGTCGCCGTCGTCCTGACAAAATCCTCGAGGTCGCCGCCACCACCTTCAATGCTGCCAATCTGCTCGCTCGCCTGACAACAGTGGACACGCAGCAGGTCCAAGACCGCCGACCACGAGAAAGGCGCCGAAATGCCGGGGAAGGGACCAACCGGCTTGGAGATCAGGTGCATGCCATTCAAGTGGAGCTTGTGAGCGTACCGGAGGTGGCCTCGAGGAACCTGGCGAAGCCGGCGAAAACCAGAACACCGTCCTGCAGGTGGAGGACCTGAGTATGGGGCCACGGTGGGTTAGGCATGGCGACTTCGCAAGGGATGCCGCTGTGCACCATTTGGAGATCGACTTGAACCTGCTTCAGGCTGCTGGACGCCAGCATCCATTCCAAGATCTCATGCAACCCTGTCCGGAGTTCTGAGAGAGTGGACATCTCCGTACACTCGAGGCACGTAAGGCTGTCGGTGAAATAGGAGTTCGGTTCGTAGTCAGATGTAAAGTCAAAGACGCACAGCGAGCGGTAATCCGCCTGCAAATCCGCAACCTCAAGCGGCAGCGGGTCCCTTCGCTCCGGCGCCAGCCAAAGCGGAAAATCCGGAAGGCAGCCGTAGCCGGTGGATGCGCAGGCCCGTAAGCTCGGGAGGGATAACTGGCCTGAAAATGTAGGGAGTTGTGTACCAGATAACGTTATGTAATTTGCCTGAACCAAATCTGACGCCGGCGTAACGGATCGCTTCGGGAAGCGCGAAGAGTGTATAGATAGGAGGGAAGCCGCGGCCGAGTCTGAAGGCCGTAGCCCAACCGCCCAGCTGGTCGGGGCAACCAGCCACTGTGCTGTTGTTGGCGCAGCAGTAGCCCAGGCCGGCACAGTCGTGTCTGGGTCGTCGTCCAGCACCAGCCTAGTGGCCCTAGGCATCCGGGCCATCGCTTTGGCAATGCGCCTGCTGATCGACACGCCATCGCGCTGCTGTGCCTCAAAGCGGTGCGTGCACTCGACGTGCTCTCTCCTCGGGATGCGCATGCTTTCTATTTCTTCCTCACCTCCTACTGCCGGTCCAGACCGGGTCGAATACGCCTCTTCACCCATTCCCCAGTTATAGCGGCGACTCAAGGCTTCCCAGTCGTTGAAGATTAATTCCACTCGGCCCTTGTTTTGCGACCGGGTAGCGGCAGCGCTGAGCTGGTGTGTCAACGGGCGAGACCTGAAGATGCCTGGGCCGGCTCCAGAGCAGGCGTGCATTCAGCTCCCGGATATGAGGGGCAAGTTCGGCCTCGTATAAGCGGAAGTAGACGTGGACAGCCTTTACGTGCGGGGCGAAGGCTCCGTGAGCAGCGCTGTGTTCGAGGCGGTCGACCGAGGATGTATCACTGATGGAGACAGAAGCCACCTGGAGGAGCAGAGGGGTGGCCCTCAATGCCAGATGGCGACAGCATAGTCGCACGTGCTGGATGTCGTCGGTGTTGGCAGTCAGGTTCTCGTGGAAGTGCAGCCCGTCCTGGTCGAAGGCTGGGGCGGGCGCACCCCATTTCACCTCGGCCAGGATTTGGTCAATGAGTTCGTCGGGAAGGTCAAGGAGAGTAGTGTGTTGTTTTTTCCCTTCAGTCGGTGTCCGTCTTGTCGTCGCGCCTGACTCGATTTGATTTCGGGGTTCCAAGTTGTTATGTCGGGTCCGGCTCGGAATTGAGAAGACTCATCCCATTAGTAGGCAAGCCCTAACAAGTTACTGGTCAAGACTCCGATTTTAGGATGGAATCAGGGGCCGGCAGCTTCATGTGATTCTTTTCCTGAGCCTGGTTCACTGCTGCTGCCTTCATTAATGCAGGTTTCATGAAGCTTGCGCAAGTCTTGTAACCCCCTACACCTCCCTGCTAAGTGATCGTTGCAACTCCCGGGTTCGAAATCTGCCCAGGTTGTTGATAACCGGGAAAGGTACGACGCCGAGACCCCTTGGTGTGGCTTTAGTCAGTTACACCTGACTGTAATCCGTAGTCAGGCACGTCAGGTAGACTAGGTGGAGCCCCTGGGATATAGCGGGGCAATAAGATCTTATCTGTCGCCAATCTGGAGGGGTAGCCTCCCAATCCAGTGTCAATACAGAGTCCATGTGAATGCAATCCTGCAACTTGTCTTGAACTTGACCACTTCCTACTGCAAACCTTGAGCTCTCAAGCATATGAAGCAGGACCTTGAAACTGGATCTCTCTCATAACGTGCCTAATCAGCGCCGGTCACTAAATTTCAAGCCACCGGGTCGTCCTTTTCTTTCTCTTTTTCTCTTCTTTTTTTTTGGGAGCACACTCAACGGACATCATCTCCTAATTGGATCCGACAATTGCAAGGACAAGAGCTTACTGGGGCTAGTGCAGCGCCACTATGGCTGCCCCCACCAGTCCTCCTGGGACCGCGTCTTTGGGGAGACAGGACCAGACTATGCTTCTCTTCGCTCGCCTCATGGAAGGCGGCAAAGAAGATGAGGAGACTGTGGCAGACATGGGCACCTTGACGAGGCTCCTTAATGAAGACGCCGAGCTCACCAAGAAAGGGGAACTCTCCATCACCTCGGTCATCGATGGCGACTGCGTCGACACCATTGCCTGCTATCTGGACATGAGGCAGCCCGAGATTGTGCGCGCTCATGCCACGCTGTGCACATCGGCATACCTCAAGGCCGCCGGCGAAGACGGGAACAAGAAGCTGTCAGACTTCTTCTACTCCAGAGTTCGTCGTGGCACCTACGACGACTACATTGTCGCTTTCTGCGTTGCTTCCACCATCTTCCCCATTGTGCCTGATCTCACTTCGGAGCTGTTCCTCAGCGAGGGCTTCCTCTGCACTCTTGGCCCGCTTATGAGGCGGAAGTGGAAGAGCAGAAAGGTTGAGACGGCCTGTCTGGAGATGCTCAACGCCGCCTGCATGCATTCTCAATGTCGAGAGGCTGTCCAGAAGTACTGCGTGGACTGGCTGGAGGAAATCGTGGACCAAGACCCCGAGGACGCCATGAAAGCCATACATTCCGCCGACCCCGACCTACGCGAGCAGGAGGGGTCCATCTCCATGAGACGGCACTCGCAACATGTCCAGAACCTCGCCGCAGTGGTTCTGGCCAAGCTCAGGGTTAGCCATCACCTCTCTGCCCTCCCCACATCCGAACCTGCTGTCCTTGGCTGATGATGTCTGGCTGACATGGGCTTGAAGGCAGTTCCAATACTATCAGCAGGCAACCAATTAAACCAAGACCCTGAGCCTAGAATACAGTCGGCAACAACCAGCATCGAGGACCTGTCCAACAGGTTCACCAAGATGCTCGTCGAGGGTCCCGAACATGCCTCATCATCGGTGGAAGGGCTAGCGTACGCAACTATTCAGTCGAAAGTCAAGGAGGATCTGGCTCGAGACAAGGAGTCGCTGAAGCGACTCGTCAAGACACTGGAGGCGGCCCCTCCGAAATCATCACTCACCTACGGCGCTCTCAGCATCTTCGTTAACTTGACTAGGTACCAGCCCGTCGAAACCGAGGAGCAGAAGCGGCTCAAGGAGCTCAAGGCATACGCGAGTGCCGCCGTGAAGCTGCAACCCGACCCCCTGAACGACGACGCGCATGTGGCGGAGCGCTGCAAGCGTGTCTTCGAAGCCGGCATCACCCCGGTTCTCGTCACACATAGCAAGCAAGGCTCGACCGCATCACTATCACTCATCATCTCCATTATCTGCTCACTTTCAATGACACCCTCCCTCCGCGGCCAACTGGCTCAGCAGGGCGCCGTCCGCCTGCTCATCGCAGCCTGGACGGCACTTCCCCAGACAGAAGACAAAACCCGTCGCACAGCAGCCCAAGCCCTTGCCCGCATCCTCATCTCGACCAACCCGGCCCTTGTCTTCCGCCAGACGCCGCAAAACTCAGCGATCCGCCCCCTCGCATCCATCATCGCGCCAGATCCCAACGCAGAAACGCGCGACCTCCTCCCGACCTTCGAATCCCTCTTGGCCCTGACCAACCTCGCCTCCACCGACAACGACACCCGCGCCACCATCGTCCGCGCCGCCTGGGATGACATCGAGGAGCAGCTCTTCAACAGCAACCCCCGCGTGTCGACGGCCGCCATCGAGCTGGTCTGCAATCTAGTCCAGTCGCCCGAGCAGGCCAACTCGCTCTTTGGCGACGGCACCACCCGCGCAGAGAACAGGATCAAGGTTGTGCTGGCGCTGGCCGACGCCGAGGATGACAAGACGCGGAGCGCCGCGGGCGGGGCGCTGGCGAGCCTGACGGGGTTTGACCCCGCGGTCGTGCGCGGGATCCTGGCGCATGCGAGGGGCGCTGGGATCGTATTGGGTTTATGTCGGGATGAGAGCGAGGGGTTGAGGCATCGCGGCGCGGTGGTGGTGCAGAATATGATCTTACATGAGGGAGAGGTGGGCAGGCTGGCGAGGGAGAAACTGCTTGCTGCCGGGGTGGTGGAAGCGTTGACTGAGTGTGCAAAGAAAAGTCGGTCGGCGGAGGTGGTGCAGGCCGTGGTGGGTGCTTTGGAGGTGCTGCTTGGGGGGAAGTAAGCGGGCCCGGTTATGTCCCCAATGTTGTTATTCTCTAGAGGGCGCGGGGTGCAAGAGGGAGCGGCGGCTATTCTCAACGATGGCGGTTCTCAAACACATGAGGAGCCTTCACTTTCCGGATGAAGGCTTACTGCACCGAATTTGCTGGAGCATCTGGAGGCAAGTCATGAATAGATAGGAGGCCGGTGATATCAGTTACCAGGTTGCTTTTTTTTACATGGTAGATAGATGGGACGCAACTTAGCTGTAGTGACGATGACATCACAGCTGGATTCATGCCATATCCAAGCACGAATAACCACATGTTCTACAAAGACTTAATAAACGCTAGAACTGAACATCGTACAAATCGGGCCTCCATAATGTCTGAACCCTCCCGCCTGTCCAGCCCTATATCTCCGTACTAGTCTCATCCCTCCCCGTAAAGATCTTGTAAACTCTCCTACTAACCGCCTGCCCGATGGTCCGCTCCCCAACCTCCCCCTCCTTATTCACGCTCTTGCGCACCTTCTCCAAGCGAAGCGGCCCGCCCTCCTCCAGCGCCCTAACGAGTCCCGCGACGGTCCCAAACTCGGCCGCGATCCCGTAGGCGATGGGCGCCGTCAGCCGGCCAATCTCCTGCAGCATGCGCACGTACGTGTCGCGGGGGCCGTCGCCCGTGCGCACTTGGCCCGTCTCCATGCAGAAGCTGGCGGCGGCGTCGGTGGCCGCGTCGCGTTGCCGGCGGTAGGGGACCGTGCTAATGTGCTGTGTAAAGACGGCGATCCAGCGGGCCGTCTCGAGGGGGATGGTGGTGTGGTGGATGAGCAGGTTGTGCAGCACTTGGAGGTGGAGGAGGGCGGTTTCGATGGTTTCTTCGGAGATGTAGGTCTGCTGTTGTGGGTGTTTGCCTTTGCGTTGGGCTTGGGAGCTGGCGGGGCCTGCGGCTGGTGTGTTGTTGTTGTTGTTGTTGTTGTTGTTGTTGTTGTTGTTGTTGTTGTTGTTGTTGTTGTTGTTGTTGTTGTTGTTGTTGTTGTTGTT